>NW_006768854.1:201658-211633 GCF_000204055.1 Melampsora larici-populina 98AG31 | reverse complement strand
AAATTTACAGTCAAGGTTGAGACGAGTCTGTTTTGTGATTACAGACAAGTCTGGTTTGTAGTTCCAGACGAGTCTGATGTGTTCCAGACTGGTCTGAGTGGGACTTTGAAGTTTTCAAGTTGAACCGAGGCAGATCAGTCTGGGATGAGACGTCTGGGAGGTCTGAGACGTCTGTCTATTCTGATACGGTAGCATACCGATTGCTTGTGTCTTTTTTTCATCAGTGTCTCACCGAGGGATCTGTACCTTACAGGTGAATGAGCTTGATTAACAGTAACCTTATGGTTCTTAACACTTGAGATGCTGAGAGATAAAAAATGAGAGAGCGGTTTATCTGATGAAATTTCAAATCTGTCTTTGATTAGTCGACGAAAATCATCTATTTCTTCATCTAATCCTGTTACTGCTATGTCATCTACGTGAGTAAGTAGTAAACATTTGATGTTATCTTCACTATCCTTCTTGTAATAAATTGAAGGATCATGTTTTGATCGAGTAAATCCAATAGATAATAGAAATTGATGAGGTTTGATATTCCATTGTCTTGGAGATTGTTTCAAACCATACAATGATCTAAGAATTTTGTAAACCCAATCCGGATGTTCTTGATCAACAAAGCCTTCAGCTTGTTCCATATATATTTCTTCATCAAGATCACCATTCAAAAACGCAGTTTTGATGTCTACTCCTCTTCCTTTCCAACCCTTTTTCGCCATTAACGTCAAAAATAAACGTATAGACTCTTGTCGACTGGTTGGAGAGAACACTTCAGAAAAATCGATTCCTTTAATTTGAGAGAATCCTAAAGCTACTAATCTAGCTTTGAGTTTATCAATGGACATGTCGACATTTCGTTTTGTCTTGAATATCCATTTTGACCGTATGATTTTTCTATGAGCAGGGCGAGGAACCAATTTCCATGTTTCCTTACCGATCAAAGAACTCATCTCAGCTTCAGCGGCTATCTTCCAAAGATCCCAGTTAGCCGACCTCTTTGCTTGTTTATAAGTTGCAGGTTCTTTTTCTAATTCGATATATGCAGATTGAACATATTCTCCATAACGAACTGGTTGTCTTCTAGCACGTTCTGGACGAGAATATGGAGGAGGAGTTGTAGGACAAATGTTATCTGATAGTTGATCATTGATAACTTCAGGTGATTTACATTCATCACTATCAAGAGTTGGCCACGGAAGTAATTTTTCTTCTGTTGGCGATAAAAGTGACTGGGCTTTTAAGCCAGGAAACACTTTGTCGAGGAATACTAAAGAAGTAGCTTTCAAAGCACACTTCTTTTCTGCATCCCAAACTATAGCCCCCTCGTTATTAATTAAATACAAAAGGAAAATAGCAGGTCGAGCTCTAGGTTTGAGCTTTGAATTTGGTTTTATGACGTGATACCATACTTGACATCCAAATGCATGGAAGGTATGTTCTTGACGTTCACGAGTACCCAGTAAAGAAATCGGAGTTTGAAACTTGTCGTTCGTTCTTGTCGGCATATTATTCAGCGTCTCAGTTGCATATTCTAATGCGTCAGCCCAAAACATGTCGGGCAACTTCGCCTCTATTAAGCAACATCTTATCTTTTCTTTTATTGTCCTATTCCATCTTTCAGATACTCCATTCAATTGAGGGGTGTCCGGTGGTCCAGTTGTCTGAAGAATCCCTTTCTCAGCACAAAAGTCAGAAAAACCTGAATTTATATACTCAGTTCCATTATCAGATCTCAATTCTGCAATTACTCCTCCAACCTTCGATGTCATCTCATTAAAATATTGCTTGAATTTTGATAAGACCTCATCTTTAGATTTCAAAGGATAAATTTTGGTAAATTTTGTATAATCATCGATAAACGTAACAAAATATTTATATCCTTTTCGAGATACAACAGAATAAGAAGATACATCGGAATGAATAACGTTTAATGGATTTTTAGACCTCCAAGCTGCTCGACTGGACATGTTCCTGCGGCGCATTTTGCCTTGGATACATATACTACATGTTTGAAGCTTTCTTAACTCAGTTTCATCTACATTAATCTTTAGCAAAGAAAGTTTTCTTTTTAATGCAGCATAACCGGGGTGGTTGAATCGTAAATGCCAGAGATGAACATCAGAAATCGAAGCTTTTGATGTTGAGTCGAGATTTTGTTGACGTACCTCCTGATCAAGATAATAAAGATTTCCTCGTCTACGACCAGTACCAATAACATCTCCACTTATCTTGCATTCTTTCACGAAAGATACTCCTGTTGAATTGAAAACAGTGCTAACATTCTTGTTGGCTAGTTTCGAAACCGAAAGAAGTGGCTCAGATAAGGATGGAACGTAAAGAGATTTGATATCATCAAAATTATGAAACGGTAAAGATGTCATTCCATTTGATGAGGCTTTGACATTTGAACCATCCGCCAACATGATAGTCGTATCATCAGCTTTCTTGTTACTGATGGAGTCAGATAACGGAGTCATCATTTGAGATGTGCCTGAATCGATAAGCCAGCTGTTTGTTTTTACCGAACCACATTTCACAATAGAAGCCGATGATATTTCTGAATTGATATTTATTGAAACTTCAGAATCGGAAGAGACTTTCGAAGCTGATGCAGCAGCTACTTTTGCTTTAGCACGTCTGACTTGATTTTTCGTTGGTTTGACTCTGGGACAATCAAGTTCCGCTTTCTCAGCCTTCAAAACCTTGTATTTTTCGATCAATGATTTCAAAATTCTACAGTCCTCCATGACATGATTACTTTTACCACAATGAGAGCATATAATTTCACTTGATGCTTGATTTTTCGCTGCAGCAATTATTTCAACATGATCCGATGATATCGCACGTCTTGTTGCTTCTTCACGTAACACTTTTAAGATCGTAGTCGAAGTGACTTGATCACGTTGCAACAAAGGATGCAACACTGGTTGCCAGTCGGGAGTTACACTACCAGCATAAAGTATTTTCCCCAGGAAAAAATGAATACATTAAATGCATTATTCAATCAAAAATGCTCAGTTAATGCAACCCTGTGCCAGCAACGCAACGCACCGCAACACGAGTGTTTTTTGGTGCGTTGCTCCGCAACACGCAGCACAAACCTGCATTACATGCTGCGCTGCGGTAAGTACCGCAACAACAAATGGCGAGGTCAGGTTGCGCGGCGCCTTGACCGTCGCGCAACGCAACAGGCGCAACAGCGCCAAAAAAACGCCGAACTGTGATTTTTTTTGGGCAGCAACGCAACAAATGTTGTTGCGGCCCAAAAAATCCATCGATTTGACAAATGATGTTGCGCTGCGGGTCAGGCGGCAACCTAGAATTTGATTCTATGTTGCGCTGCGGTCAGAAAAACCGCAACGCAGGCGCAGCGCAACACGCAACACCTGTGTTGCTGGCCCAGGGTTGGTTAATGCTGAATAATGCTGATTTAATGCTGATTTAATGCTGATCTAATGCATTTTCCATCATTTCTTGCTCTAAATGTATTAAATCTTTCCGTGGGGAAATTACTTTATGCTGGCAGTGTTAATGACAAGCTGACCGATGTAGCGAAGATAGTATCGGCAGTGAGAGGATTCTCGGGTGTAACAAGAGCTTTAAAGCGTTGGTAGTCGGCTGACATACTGTCCAAATGAGTGGTAATCGATGAATCCCCCATTTGTGCAGTTACCAACTTCTTCAACCAAAACATTATAGATCCGGAGGAAGCGTCTTGATGCGCTTCACGCAAAGCCTTCCATTGATTATACGGATCATCAGGATGGGGAGAAAGAAACTCGATGTTGGCAGGATCTACATATTGTAGAATCAAAGCCAAAACTTTACATCTTGCTTGTTCGTCAGAAGATGGTAGCGGAAACGGTTGATTATCTCGCAGTACATAACCAAAGGAAGAGCCTTTGATAACAGTACCCATAACAAATTGCCAATAATGGTAATTCGACAATTCACCTGGTGGTTCGAGTGGTCGACATCTGGTAGCATCCAATTTTTCGTTATTGAACGACATATTGGTTGACGGCTTGGTTTTGACACTAGTTCTCGGACGAGAAGACGATCCAGGTACACGTGACGTAGAAGAAGTCGTAGAAACCGACGGAACAGTCTTTTCACCAGCAGTGGCACTTGGATTTGACATCAAAGATAACGAGGATAAGAAGTTTAACGATATCGAGAGAAGAGTTATTAGATAGAGTTCAAAATACAGCATATATTAAAGTTTTTGTGTATTTGAACAAGTTAGTCGGAGATTTGTCGGAGTTTGTGGATCGATCGATCCTAGTTTATCGTCTGTTTACAGACGGAACTTTCCAAAGTTTTCTAAAACCGGTTTTCTACTACTATCGATGATTTTCGATAGTCTTCGAAGACGGTTTTCAGCTTGATTTTTCTTATAAAATCTGCGTGATGGGGCTCATAACCTGATAAGATGGATCACAGCTGATATAGAAATGTTAGTTGATATAGGAAAGGTAAGATTGCATACTTGTATAACTAACCTGATATAGAAATGTTAGTTGATATAGGAAAGGTGAGGAAAGACCAATCCATCTACAACCAAATCTACAATAGATATATAACAATATGCTAATAGGTTATAAAGATATTGATAGAGAGAAATGTAATTAGCATAACAACATGATGTCATTTACAATCACTGTCACATAATAGACATCCATAACACTGCCTCTGTTGTAGTATTGTCGGTAAATAAAAGGAACCTCTTCCCTACAGTCGGGAATAGGTCCGCTACCATCCGGAGTCCCAAACGGACTGCTACCGTCTCCAACCAGGCGATCTTGCGTTTCGGGCCTTCGGGATTCAAGCCTCGGGTTTCCCACCCTTCCAAGAGTTCGAATTGAGCCCATCTGGCTCCGATTAGGATGCCTATGCCAAAGCTGGTGCTCGCATCGCCGGCCCAGTTCAAGTCGATGGCTTTGACGTCTGGTACGATCCTGAGAGGTTGGAACTCGCTCAGCGTTTGGCGCCATTCTAGCAAATCTTCTCGTGCATCTACTGGCACCTTCCTACGAGCCTGTGGATTGTGCCAATGATTTGTCCACCAATAAAGGTCCCATAGGCAGCATCTCATGTTCGGTACTATGTAGGTGATGTGGTTTAGTTGTCCCGTGATCTTTTCGATGTCCTTCTTCAACCAGGTCTTCCCTTCGATGAGTAAGTCTTCTACTTGCTTTATTCTCTTGGCTAGTTTTTTGTCTGGAAGCCTGACTGTCTTCTCTTTTCCGTTCCAGATGAAGCCAAGATACTTTTGTTCGACTTGCCAATCACTAAACTTCTCAACATTAGACTGGACACCTAAATTTTTGCTGATTTGTACTACGGTGGCCATATCTAGCGGATCAGTCTCTTCTTTTATGAACATATTATCATCCACCCATCGGAAGATGCATTCGATGTTCAACAATGCCATAATAATATCGCGCCATGCGTCCGCCATCCAACCAAACGTGCCGCATCCGGCGACTCCCCCAAATGCTATCCTCACGTCTATCCAAATTTTATTTTCAAAGTCTTTGATGGTGAGGTACTTCCACTGAGATTTATGCGTTGGACCCTGGCGGTAGGCCTTTCTCCAATCGAAAATGGCTAAAAGCAATGATTTCCCTGTATGTGCTTTGAAATAGGTTGCTACTTTCCAAAAGTCGTCCCAGGAAGTTGAGAAATCATCTTTATCAACAAAAGAGTTAACTGATGAGATCAACTCGGGTTCATCAATGTAGTCTAAGTTACGCAATATTTCTTCTGCTTCGTCTGTATACTCTTCATCTTGTTCTTTTGTCCAAGATTTGTGTCGCGCTTCTACATTCTCGTCTGTGCTGATGCTGGGGATTGGCTTCTTCGGATAGGAAAGGTCGTTGATCATTCGTAAGGAGCCGTCATTATTTGTGACGCTCCCCATGGGGTTGGATCAAAAGAAACCCCACTTTGCAAAAACTTTGTCGTGTGTGAATGGGCCAAACATCCGGCCTAAACTCTTCTCCTTGTGTAAGTTCTTCATTATCTCTTTCTTGACCGCTAATGCTGACGAGTGGTTGTCTGGCGTGAACCACTTCAGGTCGCCAATTGTGTGTTCAGGAATTCCCTGATC
Source organism: Melampsora larici-populina 98AG31 (assembly GCF_000204055.1). NCBI lineage: Eukaryota > Fungi > Basidiomycota > Pucciniomycetes > Pucciniales > Melampsoraceae > Melampsora > Melampsora laricis-populina. The sequence continues at coordinate 205,524 of NW_006768854.1, read as the reverse complement.
GAATCCTTCCACCAGACTTTTCAACACATGTGACCACTTTTCTGCCAGCTTACATTCCTCTAGGAGAATCCTCCATTCTTCAATGTTCATCTCGCAACTCGGTGACTCTGGCCAAGTTGGGGAAGGTGAGCTTTTGGGTTGTTCCTGTCTAGTGATGGGCTCGTGGCATTGTGTCGCAGGGTTGCTCAGACTTCTGTAAGATCAAAGAATTCACCCCCAGTTGTGGGTTGGGACGAAAGGTAGTCGTCTGAGTCAATTTCATTTCATTATCATATCTCTTAGGCTCAACGGGTTGTCTGTCTCCTTCTTCTTTTTTTTTTTTTTTTTTGGATTGGAAAGACAAATTAGGAGGGAAAACAATATATGCTAGTAACTTCAATAATAAGAGTTTGGTAAATTGATAAACAAATGCTCTATAGTGAGAAAGATATATTTTTCTCCGTTTGTGTCTTCATCTTTTATCTGTTTCGTCATTTAATCAAGACGGGGTTTGGTAAGAAAAACTTTGAGGGAAATGGGGTGCAGATCTAGTCTATGCGAGTTTTATTATAACTTACTTGCTTCCTCCTGCTACAGGGCCTTTTCCTTTGTTCGTTTCTTTAGCACCTGGGCTCTGGGTGTTCTCAATCATCAGTTGCTTCGGAGCTGGGGTAAAACTACCGTATCCAATTGCCGGTCGTTGGATCAATGCCGGGTCAACCGCTTGGAAAGAAGGATGTGTTGTCCCGCCTCGGGTCTGGTTGTTTGTCTGATAGGCCGGATTATAATTATTGCCTAGGTACGGTGAGTTGTAGCTCTGGTTGTGGTTGTATGCACCTGAGTTGTAATTGGAATTGTACAAGTTGAACTGATTGTCTTGTCTTCTTCCGTTAAAATGTCCCCTTGTAGCTTGGAAATTTCCGCGGTATGGGTTGCTACTCACTCCCCTTCCTCTACCACTTTGCTGGTTTCGAATAGGTCCGTTCTGAGAGGAAGTATGTGTGAAGGACGAGGTTTGGACTTGTGATGGAGTGGCCAATAGCAAGTGAGTTGAAGTGTTCTCTAATCGAATTTCGTTAGGAATGTTCAAACCATCCCATGAGTTATGTTCTGGGTGGACTTGGCCGTCTAGCGGGCTCATATTTTGTAAAGCGTTTCCAATTGCGTATGGGTTGTCATCGTATCTTTCGTCTTTAGCAAATCATCATAACATTTAATCCCAGAGACGGTTCGCTTACAAAACTCGACAAAATCCACCATTAGTGTGATTTTCCAGTTTTGTCCTTGGTCAGAAACCTATCTTTGTACATCAATTTGCATTCACCATCATGATCATTGCCAATCCCAATCACAGTTCAGCGGATCTCCATATGTATCCCCAAAATCAATGCAACAACTCACCACTTGCTCGACACGGCCAAAGCCTATGTGACAATGCACAGATGATTAACACTTTCACTTCCCCCAGAGTTGAAATACATGTCATCATCATCAAGTTGATTAACACACCATACCATCCATCTTTTCTATAATATTAACTCTCATTCAGCTCGGGAATAACTTCAAGCAGCGATGAATCTAAAGACAAGCGGGAAAAGATGAGATATTAAGCACCAAGATCCCATACCCAGGTCAGCGATTTGTCTGTCCTAGAATTTATCATTGTGATTCTAATTACTGAAGATTAGGCAATTCGCCTTCTGAATCAAGACTCCTCATACCTAGCCAGATGCCATTTCTTCTAGCTTCACCTTCTTCTTTTTTATTCACTATGTGTGATAGTGAACTTACTGCACCATCATTACCTTTATATCAAGACTTGGCTACCCAATTCAAACTCAATCAACTCTTGAATAAAATCTTCTGTTTTCTGTAAGTCATCAAAGCTTTATATCACAGGAAGATTGAGAATACAAAACTAACTCTTCATTCTCTTTCAGATAATTTGATTGATTTCAACTGGCAGTTCAAGCAATCTATGCAAAAACTCTGATTTCACTAGATGGACACAATATTTTAAATCCTTGAAAATCAGACCTCTTGATCTAATTTACAAACGTAAGTGTACTTCCAATGCTAATCGTCGAACTTATAGAGCAGGTTAAAAAGTATTATATGATGACACAAAAACGGCCCAATCTATCTTACTCCTCGCACTGGATTCAATCTTTTCCTATCTTTTCAAGCCCCTTAACACAGACTTGAAAATCACCCCAGAAGAAAAAGGAATGGTCTCGAAGCTGTTTGAATCAAGAATGGTACATTTACGATTTGCAAGGAACCTTATAAGACTCTGTCTTCAACCTCGATCACACGACTTGGACAATCACTGAAACTATCTGTTAAAAAGGATTCGATTTCAAGCAAGATTTTTCATTTTCAACTTGTTGGTCTGCATCGGTAGAAATGGAAAACTGAAAAAGCCATATCATTTGGGTCACAATCTGCTAATCAACATGCCTTCGATCCCAAAGTTTTATCAAGGTTGTACATAACTTTATCAGATTTCTTTCAAACAATCAACTTGAATCTGACATCAAAACCATCTCGATCCTCTCATCTTTGACACCCTCAGGTCTATTGGTTTGCAAAGGTTTTGTGAAGTTTGTTCCCTGTCAAGCTTTTGTTTGTAAAAACTGACCGTTCAAACTTTTATGTTTTCTTTATTCTTGATAGCACCCAAACGATCATTGTCTCTTTACAATCATCCAAATCGAAATAGATCTGCATATTCAATTTTAATGACATGTCTCTTCCGAGTTTGTTTGATTGAACCAAACTGAGATTGAATCGATCACCTTTATCACTTGTGTTCTGTCACCTGCACAAGATTCCAGATCACTGTCGATCACAGCAAATCATACATCAAATCCGGGTCATATCCACTATTTAATCAAAAATGAAGTAAATTATCAATTTGGAGGGAATTACACATGGAGTAACTTATCAATTTTGCCCAAACTGGTATAGTTTCATCCATATATCCATATGATGTTCATAGAATGCCTTCAATAGCTAATTTGCTGACTTGCGTATGATCTTTTTGTTTTAGGGATTGACAAACTCAAGATGTTCAAATTAATTGCATGGGTAATTTGCTGATAAAGTAAGTCCATAACCAATTGTCAGATATTTATTGTTCAAAAGCACAATCTTCATGAAAATCACCTATCAACAAGACTGACCATTGTTGCCTTTATATAGTTAACCCTACCAACCCGATCGAGGACGAGATTAATCAACAGGAACAACCAAGTCATTATCACGATCAGTAGACCGAGCTCATCTCATTAACTTTGACTAAAACTTACCAGGTAAATTGAGATCAAGGACATCAATTAAAGGATTCTTAATTGTCTCAACTTGGCTCTTTTTATTTCATTGTCTCTTGAATTCATCATCAAACCATCATTCATCAATTACGTCAATTTTAACTTTGTTGGAAACTTCACTATCTGATCATATCTCACCACCACGTCCAATCCAAACAAAATTAAAAGTAGTAAGATCAAGATTGAAAAAAAGATTAGAAGCACAATCAACTGATTATAAATCATTAAAATCAAATCATAGTACTCATTATGATGAGGAACCACCAAAAGGAACGACAGAATGGTTTAAGATTGTAATGAATGATGTAGTATTATCAGTAGATGAATCTGATGAATTGATGCATAGTTTAAAATCATTCAGAACAATTATTTCAGACGAATTGATTAGAAAAACTATTGATCTTTGTAAAATGCCTAAAATCCCAACTTATTCACTTCTAAATGTAATCTCACTCTACTCTATCTCTCTTTATAATCTTATTCTAGAAATCTCAATACTGATTTGGTATTTTGTTTTTGTTTTTGTTTTTAGAGCACCAGTCATCATGTGGGGTA
>NW_006768854.1:177170-201558 GCF_000204055.1 Melampsora larici-populina 98AG31 | reverse complement strand
TCTTCAAACTCAAAAATCACAAACTATTCTTTTCTCGAGTCATCTTCTATGATGACAAAAATCCTTTTTTAACAAAGTTGACTGGACATTTCAAAGTTGCACAAAAAAAGACCAAGCCAGTCTGATTTAGATTTAATTGCTTGTGTTCCCAGAGCTTGCGGAGGTACACGTAATTCCATATCAGTAGAGTGGATAAGCGACAGGCGCGAATAGGCATCAGGCTCGGAGGTGACAGGTAGAGCAGACATGTCACACAAGCCGAGAGAGAAATGGGTGGTGGACAGAGATGAACAAAGTTTTCATCTCCACATCCCACCACACAATTCCTCTGCCTATTCGCACTCTGGAGATCTCACTCTCAGATCTCAAAGCTTTTTAATATCTCTTATCCAGTTATTCGAACCTACTTAACAGCACTACTCTCACACTGTAACAGTCCTTTCAGAACACCTCAAGTGGCACGGTAGAAGTTCGGTCATTTAGTTCAGGACATTGGATGTGGAGAAAACTTAAAGTGAAATCCAACTCGTTAAATTACAAGTCTGATAGGATGTTGCAAGCGATTCGAAGTGCAGAAGAGAAGAAGATAGCCGAGGAAGCGAAGGCACAAGAGCAAGAGCAAGCGGAAGGAAGGAATAAGCGAGCGGAGTCTAGGCTTTCGGCCCGCCATAACCCAGCAGACGGCCAAGGAGACGGCAGAGGAGAAGGAGTAGTAGCTGGACAAATTGAGGAGGAAGTGGTTGGAGAAGAGGAGGTCAGAGGCCAATCAGGGTCCGGTGGAGGAGAAGGAATTCGAGAGGCTCCGGTCGAGGAGAAAGGAGAAGTTGTTACGTCAGATTCTTCGGAGCTAGAGGCGGATGAGAAGGATGTAAAGAAGAGACCGAAGAAACGAAGTAAGGAGGAGAAAGAGAAGATGAGGAAGAAATTGTCATCAGTATCCTCAAACGAAAGACAAGAGGAAGGGGTAGAGAAGAGAGAGCTGTTTGGCTCACTAGTGGAGAAAGACCAAGGTGAGTACCGCGGTTCCTTCTTCTGTTGGGAAGCGTAGGAATGGGGAGGATATAGCTGTCGTAGCGGCAAGGACGCTCCAGCCAAAGGGCCTGAAGGGCATCCCGGGTTTCCCTAATTTGCTCCAAGTGTGTAGTAGCAGGGGGGAAACTGAGCTCCGATCCAGTCGTAGTAGCTGAGTGAGATTGATCACTGACTTGTGGGGTTGTGAATGTTCGATTAGTTCCGTACCCGGTCGAGAAGAAGGGACCTGTTCGGAAGTCAAGCCCGGATAGGGCGAATCGCCAGAAGTCGTTGACTGATAGGCTGGTAGACGCCATCCACTTGGGCGATTTAGCTTGGGGTGAAAAGCCTTAAGGGAGGACATTGACGCGTATGAGGCGGGAAAGAAAAGGAGGGGATAGTGGTGAAAGGGAAAGAGAAGGAAAAGGAGAAAGGGAAGAGGAAGGAAAAAAGGGGGAAGAGGAAAGAGAGGAAGACCAACAAGAAGAAAGGAAAGAGGTCTGGTAAGAAGAGGAGACGTTCGTCGTCAAGTGAAGGATCGGGGGACTCTTCTGATTCGTCTTCGCTAGGGTCTGGAGGCTCGGATTCAAGAGACTCATTCTCGTCATCGAGTCAAGAATCTTCGGATGGCAACGACTCGGATTCAGACACGGCTTCGAGTGTAGAGGAGAAGGAACAGAAGCCAATCAAGTTTGCGTTCAAGAAGATTTCAGCCTTGATTCTCCCAGACTTACCTATCCAGTGGGAGAAGAACTTCAGGAGGATGAAGTACTATGTGCCCCTAACGGTGTTTGATGCAACGTACATAGATGTGTATAAAGCGGCGTGCAAGACGAAGGGAGGGAAGCTCAAGTGGGACACTAGCCCTCAATCGCGCGAACAACTCGAGCGGAAGATGACCTATGGCGAGTTCATTCTTGCGTGTGATCTGGAGTACCGGTATGCTGCTGAGAGGTACAAATACGAGGACTACGCCGTTTATGTCGAAAAGCACAAGGCGATAGTAAGCATGCTAGCAAGGAAGCATAAGTGTTGGATGGTCGGATTGCGATATCATCTGGCGGTGCGAGCTGTGACATTCAGGGTGCGCTCGTCAACAACTTATGAGAAGGGAAGAGATGGGAAGAAGAAGAAGAAGGTGGATGAGGTGATATTACCTGACGGCCTCCAGACGCAAGCCGAAGACAATGCCCGATGGGACGCCCAAACGGCGGGTGATCTGAAGTACAAGGGCAACCCTTACGCAGTCGGTCAGCCGAAATTTGGGTACGACTTTGTCACGGGCCAAGAAAAGGAGCAGAGCTTGAAGTCCAAGAATAGAGCGGCATTGGATGACTCGCTGGACAACGGGAGAGGGGGTGAGAGAGGACCTAAGAAGAGACAGGGAGGTAACCGTGGTCACTACCAAGGGTACTCCAAACCCTATGCCCATCAGTCGAACCAGTTCGCTAGAAGAGAAGGGAACTCGGGGAAAGACTGGGTTGCCTCTGGCCAACAGCACGCGAGCACAGTGGCGTCTGGCTCGGGATCTGGCTCTGGGAAAGGCGGGAAAAAACCCCCCAAAGGTCCGGGCCAATCAGAACGGTGAGTTGAGTAGGAGAGCTGAGAAGGAGTAGGATAGAACTGATGGTTACCATTTGCTTCTCACTCCTGGGATGGGACCTGGACCCAAATCTGGTGATTCGACTTGGCTTAAAACTGTGTGGTTGAATCGGGTGCCTTCTCTTGGTTGCTTGCTTGTCAATTTGAATTGGTTGATGTGCATGATACTTTGTAGTTAAGATGAGAAGTTGTTGAAGTGAACATGAGAAATGACGAATGCCTCTATTGGCTGTGGAACCAGGTAGCGATGAGATGATTCCTGTGGACAGGAGTGCCACGAGACGTGACAGAGAAGAAAATCTTCCTTCAGAGAGACACCGCGAGGATCATTCCTCAGAGCACTCGAGTTCGTTTGAATCAGAAGTGGAGGAAAAGAGGAAAGGAGTCCTTCCACTGAGTGAACGCAAAACATACAAGGCAGAAGTCTTGGACGACTGGCCGGGACCTGTGCAGACTGAGATGAACGTCAGCGAGTGGGAACTGCTGATGAGAGAGGTTGGTTTAGAGGACAATATTAAGTATATCATTGAAGGGTTCAAAGAGGGGTTTTGCTTGGGCATACCTCAGCACGAAATAGAAGGCCTCCGTTGGTTCTCGCCTCCTAATCATGGTTCCGCTCTGTACGTGAAAGATCAGATAAATAACACTTTAGCGAAGGAGGCTCGAGCGGGGTGTATCGTTGGTCCTTTTACGCACGAAGAGGTGTACAGCAAATTCGGTTTCTTCCGGACTAATCCGATGGGGAGTGCGATAAACGGGGATGGATCAGTACGGTTGATAAATGACTTATCGTACCCAAAAGATAGGAAGCGGAAAGGAAGGAGGAAGGGGAAGAAGGGGGAGAAAGAAGACGACTTAGCTTCATCAGAACCGAAAGTGCCGTCGGTGAACTCGTTTGTCGATAAGAAGAACTATAGTACCAATTGGGATGACTTTAAGCTAGTTGTGAAATTCTTCAAAGAAAACCCTGGCGAATGGGAGGCAGCTTTGTTCGATTGGGAGAAGGCCTATCGGCAACTCCACAACCACCCTTCCCAACGTCGGTACCTCTGCATCAGGGACTTCGAGGGTAGAGTTTGGATCGATTTGGCAGTGGGATTCGGCGGGGTGGCCAGCTGTGGAGTGTTCGGAGCGCCCGCAGAAACGTGGAAATCGATAATGATGAAACTGTTGAATATTCCCATGATCTTTAGGTGGGTAGACGACAATCTTATATTAAGGAGACCAGGGGATAAAGTGTCACTAGAGGATGTAACTCACCTGAGTAACGGACTAGGCGTCAAGACGAATAGGGCGAAGAACCAAGACTTTGCTACAGAGCAAAAGTTTCTAGGATTCGTTTGGAACTGTAAAGACCATACGGTGAGACTCCCTCAAGCAAAGCTGGATGAACGCTTAACCCAGGTGAAGGCATACCTGGAGGAGGGGGCGGTGTGGAAGTTCGATAGAGTCGAGAGATTCCTGGGTAGACTTAACCACACCGTGTGTTTAGTACCGCACATGGCGGCTTACTTGTGCTTGATCTACCGTTGGTTGAAGACATGGCATAACCTGGAGGCAGTGAGGAAAGTACCGGAGGACGTATTGGAAGACCTGGCCGAGTGGGAGGTTTGCTTAGAAACCTTTGAGTCGTGTAGGCTCGTGACGGACCCAGAGCCAGAGGAAGTGGGCTGGGTCGGGGACGCGTCGTCGTCGTACGGGTGAGTGGTAGCTGATTATCCCGAAGAAGACCACTAGACTGACGATTTGGCTACAGGATTGGAGTGTAGGTGGGCTCGAAATGGGCCTGTTTCGAAGTGGGACAAGGAGTGGCTGGTGAAAGGCCTGACAGTGGGGAAGAGGAACATTGCCTGGGCCGAAACGGTGGCAATCAGGTTAGGACTTCTGGTATTAGCTCAAGTGATTCCAGTGAGGGGACGTACCTTTTGGGTTGAGACCAATAACACCACTACGGAATCCGCGATAAAAAAGAGGAAATCCAAGGACGCAAGAGTAAACGGGGAGTGGAAAGAAATACAGAGATTGTTGACCAGGCTAGGGTGTAACGTTAAGCAGAGACGTGTTACATCTAAGAATAACCGAGCGGACGATCTGTCCAGGGGTATTTTCAGTGAGAGACTGTGGAGTGAGGAAGTGAAAATTGTTGTACCTAGAGATCTACGCCCACTTCTTTCACAAGTTTCTATACCTCTACCTGTCAACCGCCTTGATGAATAAGAAGTCGATCAGCGTTTCGCGACCTCCGGAATCCGTCCCTAGTGCGAGTCGTGAGGTGACTCTGAAGAAGGCCACAAAGCAGTTTGGGGCGTTCAAAGGGGACGCGCTTGGAGTAGACAGCTCGGAATGCGATGAAATCCAGAGACACTTCCTGAGGGGAGCCTGGATGGAAGGTACTCTGAAACACTACAACTCGGCGATAGTAAAGTTATTCAGATTCTCAGTGGTGAAGGGTATAGATAAACAATTGCTCTTACCGATCTCGAAAGTTGTCCTCCTTGAATTCGTGGTCTGGACGTCCAAGAAGGGCGAACAACTAGCGGCACACGACGAGTCGGTCAGGACATCCACAATCAGAGCGTACCTGGCCGGGATAAGGGCGTGGCACATATTCCATAAGTGTGATTTCCCACACGACTGCGAAGAATCGATCAAGAAACTAATGAAGGCGTCAAGAATGATGGAATTGAAATTCATGGAGGTGGAGAAGAAAAGGCCACCGGTGTTAATATCTGATCTGGTTAAGTTGGTGGAGGAAGGAGATATGAGCAACGAACAAGAGCTAGTTTCAGCGACAATTGCAATGGTCGCGTTCTGGGGTACAGCGAGGCTGGGAGAGCTGGTGTCAGAGGACCCGAAAAAGAGACTCCCGACTTGGGAAGACGTAGAATGGGGTCCTAACGATGCGTTTGCGAGGATAGCGATCTACGAGGCGAAGACAGCCGCTCCTGGTGAAGTCCAATACATACATTTACAAAATCAGAATTCCTGCCTCGACCCGGTTAGAGCGTTACGGCTTCTCTATGAGTTCAGACCTCGGAAGAACACAGACTTGATCTTTGCGATAGACGGGTATGGAGAAAAGGGGCTGGTGTTCAGGAAGTCGAGACTGGTCGAGAGGTATAGGAAGATCCTAAACAAACACCGATCGCCTAAGAAGCAGCTACTGTACGGGCACTCGTTTAGGATTGGGGGTGCGTCGTTGAGGTGGAACCTGGGAGCGACAAGGGAGGAAGTCAAAGCGGCTGGTAGATGGGCGTCGGATGCCTACAAGATCTACCTCAGGAAGTATGACGATAGAGAGATGAAGGAGACGATAAGAATCCTGAACGAACTGAAGTTAGATGGAGGGGAGTAGGGGAGTTCAGAGGGGGAGGCTGTAAGGTTCATTCAGACTCGCGGATCTGCATAGTTGAGTTAGTGATACTGTATGCGGTCAATGGGATACACACGAGATTGTGGAACTTTAATTATAGACCCCAGTGAGATGAATGAACGGAATGCTCAGTGAGGGCTTACCGGTGATTGCTCAGTGCGAGCTTACCGCTCAGAAGAGAGGCTCAGGTAGATTCCTAGCAGAGGTAGGTAGCCCCTGAGCAGGAAAGTGAATGATTGGATGGATGGTGAGGTGGATCAGAGGACAGCACGGTAGGGGAGTTTAGGGGAGTTTCGACTTCTCGGCTCACGGCTCTACCCTCCCGTGAGTTAGGGGCTGAGAAGTCCACTTCTCGGGAGCTGTCTCAGCCAAAGGGCAGAGTAGGGGATGCTGGAAAACTAATCCCCTACACATACCTGCCTTTGGGACCACCCCCAAACCACAGACATGTAGGATGCTGGACCGGTCTTACGGCTCTGGTCTTACGTGTAGTTGGTAGAACAGCCCAGAGAAACTGGGCTCTGAGTAGGAGTACTCAGAATCTCCCGATAGGGAGTAAACCAAGGTTGCCTACAGCACCTTGTGTGAGAGACACTCTACTAGATATGGATTGCTTGTGTTCCCAGAGCTTGCGGAGGTACACGTAATTCCATATCAGTAGAGTGGATAAGCGACAGGCGCAAATAGGCATCAGGCTCAGAGGTGACAGGTAGAGCAGACATGTCACACAAGCCGAGAGAGAAATGGGTGGTGGACAGAGATGAACAAAGTTTTCATCTCCACATCCCACCACACAATTCCTCTGCCTATTCGCACTCTGGAGATCTCACTCTCAGATCTCAAAGCTTTTTAATACCCGCCTGCCACCCGGGGCTGAGAAGTCCACTTCTCGGGAGCTGTTCTCGGCCAAAGGGAAGAGTAGGGGATGCTGGAAAACTAATCCCCTACACATACCTGCCTTTGGGACCACCCCCAAACCACAGACATGTAGGATGCTGGACCGGTCTTACGGCTCTGGTCTTACGTGTAGTTGGTAGAACAGCCCAGAGAAACTGGGCTCTGAGTAGGAGTACTCAGAACCTCCCGATAGGGAGTAAACCAAGGTTGCCTACAGCACCTTGTGTGAGAGACACTCTACTAGATATGGAATAGTAATGAAGATAGATCTCAAATCATTTGAAAAATGATAGTAACAATGAAGATGATCAGATCCAATTAGTTTTTACCATTTCTTGCGTTCAAGGTTTTTAAACTGCTCAAGAATTATTACTTTGGATCCTCAATAATCAATTATCTCATTAGAATTGAATTCTTATCATTCAACTTGAATCCAATGGTTTCTAATCTATCAATCAGACTTCCTACAATCTCACTTGCTGCTTTCCAAGATGTTAAATTAGTGGTTCATATAGTTCTATAACCTGCAAAACTCCCAATTGATAAGCTGTAAGTTGATGTTCTGACATGCTTTTATAATCTTGAACACAGTCACATAAGTTTGACATCAATTCCCAAACCGTAGAAACTTTTGAATGTTCAATTACAGCAATTCTACTCATTACATCTCTCAATCTATCAAAGATTTTAGTAGAATTGATTATTGTCTCTTCATCAGAAAGTTGATTTTTTGAATTATTTGAAACTCAAATTAACTTTTATACTACATCCAAGTCCAATCCAACTTCTTCCCATATTTCAATTACTGTAACTGATGCTCGGATTGATTCTAAATAATTTCCAACACTCATTCCTACAATCATATTGTTTGTCCACATATTTGTTAGTTAATGCAACAATGTGAAAAGGAGGCAGTATTTAGCTTGATAGTTGTACTTGGCCTCCCTTGGTAGTTCTTGATTGAGCGGTTCCCGCACTGGAGTTTGAAGAATTGATGTTTTCAGCACCGGTGCAAACAGATATAGACATGATCTTCAAATGGGAGTCAGTGCATGGTTATTTTGTCTTTGATAGCTTTGTTTACAGATTTCCCAATTGCTTTGTGCTCAAATTTGATTGTTGGGGCAGGTTCCGAAGTAGAGTGTCTCTTGGCCTAAAGTCAGATAAAGAGGAAGCTGTTCAAAGTGTAAAATACTCATCTTGAGGTGTGAAAAGAACAGGCCTGGCCCGTGAAGAGCATCTCAAGTGCTGGTCAATTTGGTACACCTGCCATCTTGGAGCAAAGTGGTATGGGTAAGCCATCAGTGTTGGGTAGAATTGATATTCCAATAATACTGAACCTTTCAGGTGTAGGATCAAATCTTGCAGATCATGCTGTAGTATCCAGAATCCAGAAGATGCTCTTCTTGTGATAGCACTTACCAAACCTTCATTTGCAACAACAAATCCTATAGGTGTACCATGCACCATCTGTGCCTTTATGGCATCAAAAATTGGCTTGGGGATTGAGTTGCTTTCTAAAACCTTCAAATCTTCATCCCTATCTGCCTCGGTCAAGGAATCACCCAACGGCTGGGGAGCTTGTAGTTGGAATTCCGCCGCGACATTTGATTTATTGAGTAAAAAATGTGTTAAGGGTCTGAAGGTTGTGTCCACGTGAGACCAGCTGTAAGCTGATAAGTGTTGAAGGTCACAATTTGATCTAACCTCTATCACTTATTGTTAAACTCATTGATAACCAGACAGGGTACCTTTCCAAGGTTGTCAAAAATATACCTTCTGTGCGCCAAATATTGGAAGGCTCTTTTATGTATGATCATTGATTGGTGACCTGATCAACTCAATTTACCAATGTCCATCAATTGCATTGAACTTCAAGATTTACTAAGCTTCTACATTTATAAATGTTTTAATCTGGTTACAGGAGAAGTGTGAGATTTATGATTTGAAATGGTATCTTTGAAATTTTGATGGTCTTGCTCTCATTTATCTGATTCTGAGCTCAAGATGAATTTGGAAGTTTGATCTTTATTTTTTTTCATGGGTTTTCTTTCACAAAGCCCAAATGTAGATAGATTTCTTACTGAAATCAAGGTGACCAATGGTTTCTCTCAGTCACTTCATCATCACATGTAATGTAAGCACTGTCAAAAAAATCAAATGCTCAATTGAATTCAAGAAGTAAATGCCAAATGGAGATGTTTCATGAGTGTATCAAACCTCTTGTTGTAAATTGCTGTTAAGTTATTGACAATCACCAATAGGAATAAATGAGTAAATGTCAAGTAGTGAAAAATTTTGAGACTGGAAATCATTTTTGAGTGAGTTGAACCATATTGGTCACATCTGCCAAGTCACAAGACAAAAGGGAAAGGGCGGCGCCCGCCGCTAAGGTGCTAGTAAACATATATGTAAGGGGCATTCATTTCGTCTTCATCAAAGAAATCCAAAAGACTCTATAAAATCACCCACCACTGCTTCTTCAAATTGACTACGAGTCAATTCTGGATTGTTTCCATTGGCACGTTGGATACGTCGTGTAGCAGCTTCCCAATCATCTTTTTTGATTGCTTGAAATGTGTTGATCAAGACGTTTTTAAGTTCTGTAACAGCTTGAACCCAATCGATGCATTCCTTGACCCTGCTCTGTTCGAGGTCTAGGATGCGAACCTTGCTTGATATTCTTTTGGCTACAGTTGCCCGCTCGGTAACCACTTAAGTCGATTTCAATTTGTTCGCTACTTTATCATCTCCTTCTTCTTCATCAATACATTTACCTTCATTTAAGAACTTTTGATCTGTAAATGCTTGCGAATCCAGTTCCAGAAAATAAGGTAATCTGAAATCCCAATACTAAAAATAAATCACAAAATTCAGTAAAAACGAAAAAAGTGTTGAATTGAAATTATGGTTGTTTTAACTTACTTTTTCATCTGATGCATATGGTAATGGTAAATTCAAAAGTGGAGCTTTAGCAATTGAACGATCACGACCTAGATGTTGAAGTTGATTTGGATCTTCAGGATATTCCATTTCCTGATGTTTCTTTTGCTGAGAGTGCTTTGTGCTCTGCATCTTCAAATACAATGACTTCAGAAGATAGACAAATAGTGTGCGGGGTTGCTAAGCAAGGTTACAAATTCTAAAAATGCAAAAAACTCGACTTTACTCACCGTTATCAATCTTGATCATGTTGTTCTTCAATCAAGCAATTGGTTTTTGTCAGGAGGCATTCAGAATGAAGCGAGTTTAGATTGTTTATAGATATCACCATTGTTGCTCAGCATTTTATATCTCCTTCCATTGAGTTGAAACAGGTTGAAACCTGTCTTCGTTACTTTAAGTATCTCGTCACGGCAGGTAGTTTGCTTTGAAGTGAAAATGATAAAAGATTGACTTCGAAATTAAAACTCTGAGCTACTTGGAGGGACGATGATGATGGTGAAGAGGGAAATAGACTACCTCACTCTTAATCGGTAAACAGAGAATTGCAAGATGATGTCATCCAAGAGTTTGGAATATGACATCATGAGCAGCAAAAGGATAGAGATCAAAAAGCCATCAACTGATTCAATTGGTTTCCCTAAAAAGTTCAAACCATCAAAGCAAAGTGCATCAGTCCATTCCAACAACTTCCACAAAACTACAAATAGAGCCCTTCATTATCAAGCATTCAATGAGAATCTAATGTTTTTGAAAATTCACTTGACTTTCTTGTTTGTATATTAATCAACTATCTAATCAAATCGTTCGTATAAATCCTGATTGATGGAAAATTCTCTTGCTTCGAAGTGAGCTTGCACTTTGGTTACTTGATTGTGATAAACGTGATTAATTTGGTTTGGGATTGGTTTTAGAATTTGGTTGATTTTATGTTCAATGTGATTGAATGAAGCTCATTGGAGCTCGAGTTGGCAGTTTAAGTTGATTTGTTCTGATGAAAGTTTGATGAATCTGTTTAAATGGATTGGTAGTTGAATCAGTCTGATGAGGGGAATGACAAACAGATTTGGGGTGAGGCGCGTGGAATTCAGATTTAAATCTGGTGAACGTGTAAACCTGCAAATTGGTAGTAGGGATTGGGAGTTTAATCAGGTTTTGCCGGCGAACACGGTTTACCTTTAACTTGAATGATTGATCAACTTGCATCAGACTGCCCGCCTTGCTTTGGACCGGTTGTTCCAGGAAAGCGAGCAGAAGAGCACAACTATATCATATGCTTAGATGGTAATTTCCAGCACAGGCAACACATGGCTGCAAGTGCTTCTTGGCGAGGTGAGAGCGGACTTTTACCCTCTCTTTTCATTTCACCAGAGCTTGTCAAGGTTTGGGAGTCGCAATTGGGGCAAAAAGGGCGTAACAATCGTCAACAGAAACCTGAAGTCATTGTAAGACAATTGAAACTTCTATGCATCTAAAATATATATTTATTGACATTTTTCTAATGTTGCCTCAGGACCCATGTACTAGCCAGCACACAGCAGCCAATGATGTACGAGGTAGACAGACTTGGAAGGGGTTTGATGAAACAGGTCTGATGGGTATGGCATGCCGCCATGATCATCTGCTTAAGTTGATCAATATTGTACAGACAGGCGAGCGGTGTGTGGCTCAGACATCTCGTATATTTTTAACATACTCATTTACTTCTGTACCCACAGGGGCGAATACCCTCTTGCAATGCTCGACTGGATTCTCAAGAGAACTGTTGACAATGATCAGACTTCCACCTTGTTTGGAGTACTATATGACATTGGATGTAACCTAGAGAAGAGCATCAAAAAGGTTGTACACTTTTGTTCTATCTGAACAAACAGTTTGTTCACTGAAAACACATTTTCTTACCATGCAGAGAAACTTTTTTGAATGCTGTATTGATCGAATGAAGTTTGGAACAAGTGTCTTCCACTCATACGTACACCAGTGGTCATGTCAATTAAGGTACAACCCACAATTGAATGCGGATTGGGGGCTGTCAGATGGTGAAGGTCTCGAAAGAATATGGTCCACTCTGTCATCCTTGGTTGGCCCTTTGCGGTACTGTACAAAGCTTCACAGGCTTGTTGCTTTATACCTGTGTGCAACTCACCACAATGAGGCTCGTAGATTTGCATCCGGTTTGTCAAACATTTTTTGATTCCAAAATACACAGTATATTCTAAATGACAGTAAATGACATTTTGTGTAGTTCAATGGTTATTGAAACGCTTGTCAACAAGCCGTCAACTATATTATCAAAGCAACCAAAAGTTGAATCACTTGAAGACCAATCCTGCTTACTCTGACCAATATTTTGAGACCCAATGGAACAGACAGCGGGGGTCTCCGTTGCAGGTGATGGTTCACGATAATTTGCAAAGTTTGGAGGAAAAAGTGAATAAGCTGACCAGCCTGGAAGAAAGCCACCATGAGTCCGAGTTGAGCATACTTTTGATATATTTTTTATGTTTGCAAGGATATTTGATAGTAAACCTTGTTTTGGATGATATAGGGAAGAACTCCAGTTTTTTGCGGGCTAAGCACAGAAGAGATAGGACTACACTTGAAAATGATAAGATCAGTAACCTGCCGGTAAGATTGAGAATACTACAGGGTGAGATTGATCAATTGGTTGGAAACCTAGGAGGAGACCATTACAGGGATATGCCGTCTTCTAGTAAGTTTCTTTTGCTGATGATTTAAGTATCACTCCAATATGAATCTTAAAATATTGTATAGCTCCAAAAGGCGCCAAACTTATCCGGATCCGAGTGGCAAAGTCAACATTGTATGGTGCCAAAGTGGATTTGTTGGAAATTCAACAGCTCAGTGATTGCAGAGAAGGTGCGTAGATAGCTTTCACATCATTTCAATTTTTTTAGTTACATTGCCAATATTACAACCATATGAAGGAACCCGTCTTCAACAAAAAACAAAGCGGGATTTGAGAGTCAAGCAAGCGACTCTGAAAAAGAAACACAATACATTCCACATACTGGTTACGGAATTTAATGAAGTATTCCCGTCTCCACATCCTATTAATTGCCCTCCTTTTGACAACATCAAAGCACTTCCAGTCTTTGATCCTTTCTGGGATATGGGTGACGTAACCCATCCAACAGAAGACTGGGCTGTGGATCAAAAGACTAAAGAGGGCATTGTGGCATATCGTGATAAGATCCATGCTTTTGATGAGCTGTGTTGTGTAGGGCGTGAGTGCAGGCAGTCAATAAAGTGGGCATTGAACATGGACACAAAGATCCAGTTGCTTGAGACTAGGATAGGAGGTGAGTGTTTGATAAGTGGATGTTTCAATTGAATGAAGAAGCTGATTATTTGTGTGTCAGATGAGGATCCAGATGATGATTTGAGTAAATGGATGGTAGAATTAGTGGGATATACCAAGGCAAGACCTGCAGATTGATTGAATGAGAGTAGAAATATCTTACGTGGTATTGTGGGCCATTTGTGTCAGAATTTCTCCCGCCTATGGATGTCGTGGAACTGTGGGATGCCTCAGCTCCTGGAAGGTACTGCTGAATATATTCAGATGACGGAACAAGAAGAAGCCTTGTTGACAACAAGTTGGGCAGGATTAGTTGAGAGAAGTAGGTTGATGTGGAAAGCAAGTTCCCATGCGGAGATTGTAGAGGCCACGCCTATGGACGAGGGAGAATTGGCTGAGCAACATCTGGCCAACCTTGATGAATATCTTGATGAAGACAACGGTGAAGGGGATGTTTTGGAAGAGGTCAACAACAGTGAAGATGTTGCCTCAGATGACGGTATTGACCTGGATTAAGGTGTTATCAGTTTATTAATATAAGTCACTTCATGTGAATCTTGATCCAAAGCTGAATACTTGCCACTTTGAGAGGTGTTGTATTTCCTGCTGTGAAGCTGCTATACAGTGTTTTGAGGCTTTGTGCACTGCCGTGAAGCTCCTTCAATCTGATGTGAAGCTGCTCTACAGTTTTTTGAGGCTGCCCGCACTTCTGTGAAGCTTCTTCAATCTGATGTGAAGCTGCTCTACAGTGTTGTGAGGCTTTCCGCACTGCTGTGAGCACCTGTAATCTGATGTGAAGCTGCTCTACAGTGTTTTGAGGCTTTGCGCACTGCTGTAAAGCTCCTTCAATCTGATGTGAAGCTGCTCTACAGTGTTTTGAGGATTCCCGCACTGCTGTGAAGCTCCTTCAATCTGATGTGAAGCTGCTCTACAGTGTTTTGAGGCTTTCCGCACTGCTGTGAAGCTTCTTCAATCTGATGTGAAGCTGCTCTACAGTGTTTTGAGGCTTCCCGTACTGCTGTGAGGGCCCTATCAGAGCGCTCTGACAAAACCTTGTGTGAATAAGGATGAACTAGCCATATTGGGCGGCGGGCGCCGCATTCCTAAAAAGGGCTCATCTGTGGTCCATTTGCAAAGAATGTGGAGGCTATAATGGCTCAAACGTAACCCATTGAGGACATTGTGTTTGGGGAAATTGGTAAGATGACTTTACATTGATATCAAAGTTCAACTTTGTTCTTTATAACTTGGAGCTTTGATTGTAACTGGTCAATTAACACAGGAGATAGCTCACTCAGAAAATCTATCACATAAAGATAGGGAAAGTATACAAAGTGTGATGATGACAAAGATAACTGTGTAGCAAATGGTTTCCAGCAGGGTGATTGAATTCCACATACAGGTACAGCAAGTTCATCCATGACTACCATAGTCTGATGGACAACTTTGATAAAGAAATTGAAAACGTTTGACCATGAACTTGAATGAATCGAAAGATATATTAAACTGAGTAAAGTTTTGCAAATCATCAGAAATGGAATGTGCGTTATTGTTATTGTTTTTTTTATTGGTGATGATGGAAATTTGATGGTTACTTGTAAAGAGCAAACTGAGAAATTACAATTCAATGATGAATTCAAACATGATTGTGTTGAGATTGAGGGAAAAGAACCTGTTGCTTCACTTGAGATCTGATCAGATATCTCTACTTTTTGCTGTACAATCTCTGCACAAGTTAATAGTACTTAAAGTGTGATGTTAATTAACTTTCATGTTAATATTTCCTCATTTTAGACATCAAATGAAATCTTATGTTCTTGAATCACTCCAAAATCTGAAAAAAATGATACTCAAGAGGATCAATTATCACAAACTTTTGGATGATTTGTATTTGTCAAGATTAAAGTGATTCTCAAGAAGTGTAATCAAGATGTAATTCACAAATCAGATCAAGATTGATAATCAGATGATGAAGCAACAGAAAATGGAGAAATTGATTTGGCTGATGCTCAAGGAGAGATGTGTTGCCGTAAGAGAGGGAAATCAGTGTTCATTCTAAATACCCCCAATGTAGTGATGAGTCACTGTGTAAATGATGTCTGTAAATGGTGCACATTTGAGTCATGGTGGAATGTATTTCTCAATGTGCTTGATCTCTCAAGTACTTAAAAGACTACACTTTGTTGTAAACCTTTCCCTTTGGAATGTATAGCTCACACGATGCGTAGACTGTCCAGCATCAGCCCTGGTCCCTCGCAGGTGAAAAGGCCCTTTCAAGGCTGTGGAAGCAGAGCATATAGATTACTCCATTATATGTGGCCCAAATTTGACTTACAAATCAAAGCGTAGGAGGGATTGGACATGAACAACATAAGACTTCTGAAGAGACAACAAATCTATCAAGTACGCATGTTGGATGACTTGGCAGTTGGGAATTGTGAGGAGTGCTTTGGGGAAGATGAACAAGAGTTGAAAAAAATGCTGAAAATGAAAAAGTAGAACTGAAAAATGGATGAAAGAGGCTTGCAGGTATTGGTTCATCCAACTTCTTGATTGAGGATCCATCATTGGTGCCATGAGACAGCTGTTGAGACCTTCTTTGCAATTTCTATTTTGAAGAACCTATCATTGTATGCCAGCAAGACATTGATTACACCTCAATGTTAAAGATAAATGTTTCAGAAAGATAGAAATGATGATGACAATAAGATGAATCTACAATGTATCACAGTCTATGATAGTGTTCTGGCTGACAAAAAGATGATAAAGAAATGAATTGTAGAGTACAAAAAGAGAGAAGGGTCAAATTGTCTATCACTGTGTGTTGATTCTATGAATGTGATTTATTGAAACAGGCGAGCTTGATAATTTATCATTGATCATCAATCATTAACTTGAAATAAAATTGTGTTCATTTGAATTCACTTCAAGTGAGGATACAGTTGGGATTTTCATTTGTCAAATTGCTCATTGTGTTAATCCCAAATTATTGAAAAGGCTTGGTTGAGGAATATAGAAACCCAATCTGTGGAAGTGTGTCTGATTATCTCAAACAAAGTCAAAGACTTTAGAAAAATTATCTTGATCAATTATTTCAAAGTGAAAATGTAATCATGAGTTCAATGCAACACCTTTGACAAAAATTCTATAAAATGTTTGAGTTCAATTGGAATTTGGTCTTTTGAAGTCAATGTAGTGAGAGTGTTAGGATGTTCATTGAAAGATGCAGATGTAGATCTAGGTTTGTTTGAAGGTATATAACAATCATTCATATTAGGATGAAGTTGATTGGTAGGAGTAGTGGATGATGATCCTTGAAGTTGAGATGAAGGTAATTGAATCTGAATTGACCAATCTTGATGAAGAAGAAGTGGTTGATGTTGTTGTTGAATGTAATTCAATTTCAAAGGTGGAGAATGAGGATGATTGAAGAAGAAGAAGAAGTCCAATAGACTGATGATATCATAAGATGCACGACCTGATTGCTACACACCTCATCACACAGCCAATACATAAGTTGACAAACATCTTTTAATTCAACATTTTGATTGAAATTGGGTCAATAGGACTTGAGAGGCTGACTTAGAAAGCCATGTCAACATGAATAATTAACAAAATGCAGGAATAATTGGTAAGGATCTCTGAAAGGTAGGTAAGTCTAACCTGCTTCAAGACCATCAAAGCCAATTCTGGCTTGATGTGAACACTTTGAATCAACTCATTCCAAGGATCCGTTGATGCAAGACCAACACTGGTAAGAAACAAACAGAAAAATCAGTGTTTGTTTGATCAATTGGTGAAGTGATCAGAACATAGGTGTCTGTACACACCTCCGTCTACAATGATGTGTATCAAAATAAGGAGCAGGATTGATATGAGAGCTATTGGTTCCCATATCGCGAAAGTTGAAAGATTGATTTGACCAATTGCAATTCTGATCGGTTTGGAGTGAGTTGGAAGGTTTTTACCATTTGATGAGAAAACGTGACATACTTTTTCATAATAAGAAGTATCAAAACTATATTTTTCAGAGAAAGGAGTTTGGTTGAGATTGGGTTTTGAATGGGTAATCAGTTGGGCAAAGTTGTGAGCTGGGTAGAGTGTAAGTGGGATGATAGGTAGAATGTATGATTCATCATTTTGAATGTGAAATAAGTGGATATTTTGATTGGTTTGGTTTGCTTTTGATTTTGATTCCATGATGAGTATGAGAACGCTGGCAGAGAAGTTGGATGTGTGATTGATATGATAGTATTACATACTTCGATTAAAGATTCTGATATTGCTAGCAATCGATCGATCACTGTCTTCTTCTTTATCATTCTTACCAGCATTGACATTATCGGACTTCTGGTTTCTTCTAATACGACTGTGTTCTTTTATTGAATCAAATTGGAATACTTATTGTAGGTCGAATACAAGAAAGAGGATGAGTCTCCTGTTCTATTAGGTAAAGTTGATCGATGGTTAATGAGCTGTGTATTAAGATTTGTAAAATGGTGTCGTCCAGTTGAAATCTTTGAATTTTCTGGTTGCCTTAGAATCTGACTGAAGTAGCTAGATATAGATCAGCACATCATAAGAATGATAAAGTACTAACCTTCCGAACAATGTAAGATGATGAATATAACTTGAATCGAAAGGTGGTGTGTTCATATGTTGTGATTTTAACTTGTAATGATGATACTTGACAACTCATAAGATAACCCGTCAGTTGCCAATGGAGATGGATGATATTTCATCTCGAGTTGATTGTAAATATTTTGCAAACCAAGTAGCTTCAGTATTTATTGAAGTTTACTTCTTGCGAGAAAGAAGTAAATTAGCTTCATCTGGATACTCTTATAATCCAAACTTGAGTGCTCGCCATGAATTGATACATGAATTTTCAAAAGAATGAGGTGGTTACTATTTGAAGTAATTCGAGCAGATGAGCCAACAACTATACAAGAATGTGACGGGTGTGATGTATTTTGATTGATCATTGTCCGCAGGCTTGGAATCAGAGTCTGTACTTTGTGGTGAAGTGGACCCAATAATTGATTGAATGATGACCAAGGTCTTTTTGATTAGAAATGTCGGAAATGACCCTGATGATACATGAATCCAATCAAAGGTATAGATAAGTTTACTGAACAATTATATTTTGATCTGATTGGCTCGTCCGTTCTTCAAAGGTACAGTTCCAAAGAATAAATCTGATCCTAAAATGACCTG
This sequence comes from Melampsora larici-populina 98AG31, assembly GCF_000204055.1. Taxonomy (NCBI): domain Eukaryota; kingdom Fungi; phylum Basidiomycota; class Pucciniomycetes; order Pucciniales; family Melampsoraceae; genus Melampsora; species Melampsora laricis-populina. The sequence goes on along the minus strand of NW_006768854.1, from coordinate 183,193 downwards.
TGAATGATCCAAAAAGTGATTTGCAAGCTTGTTGACCGGGTTTTTGAAATTGATAGCAGACTTTTTGACCACTTGACGCTTGACAGCATTCTTGTTGGTTTCCGTAAGAGGAGCCTTACTCAGATCAGTGAAAAGTGAAAGACATCGTGTCAAAAATTCCAACATGATGGGTGAATATTCCACCTCGGGGTACCCTATTGAACCACTTGAAGCGTACCATAAAAGTGTACCATACAGCCGCTGCCAGTGCCCTTCTCCTCATCTCGAATCATCTCACTCGTCTCGCTGTCTCAGTGACCAACTTTACACCAACTTCGAGATTTTTTTGAAATTCAAGCATACAACTTAGGGCCCGTTCGGCTGATTTAGCCAAAAATTGTTACACAAAAACGAAATCTCTATCCGCCCCTGAAAAATAGTTTTTGAGGGGCGGATAGAGATTTCGTTTTTCGGCCTTTTTAGATTACCAAACAGTCGACCAAAAAGGTCAACAAAAGATCAAAATGATCATTGTTGACCATTGATCACCTTTTGACTGTTTGTTCAAGATGAAATGACAAGACTTTTTTGATTGAATCATTTTCAAATTGATCCATCCATCCATCACAGTTGCACCTGGACAACCTCCATAGGCCTATGCAGATGATGAGGGAGACTTGAGCTTTCTGTACAAATAATCTGAACTCCGTCGAGATGCTGAAAGATAGAGCAACTTGTATCTAGTGTGTATTCAGCTTTTGGCAAAGGTACATCTGTCACAGTGACCCAGTCTTTCATTTGCTTCTATTGTATTATAAAAGACAACAATAGACTTTTTAAAAAGATGACAAAAGGATTGATAAAAAGACAACGAGAGAGTTGATAAAGAACGATGACAAGAGTTGGTAAACAACGACAACAATAGTCGATGAAAAGACGACAGTAGTTGTTGAAATGATGATAGAGTCAATAAACGAGAACAATAGAAAAGAAAGCTGAGTAACGGAGAGGGGTGTGTGAAGGAAATGAAAGGGTGTTGTCATGTGGAGAGATAGAGATGAGTTGAAGGTGATCGATGGAGGTGAGGGAGGGTGAGGGGCAAAAAGACTTTTTGATCTGAAAAACAGCCTTGAGGCTGTTTTTCAAAAGCGATGAATTTTTGATCAAATACGGTTTTTGTATTTGATCAAACAAAGTTGCCGAACACCGGCATTTTTCAAAAAAACCAAAAACTGTTTTGACCCAAAAACGGTTTTTGGCTTTGGTGGGGTTTTTGGCCAAAAACTGTTTTTGGGTTCCAGCCAAACGGGCCCTTAGCCGTTTAAGGCTTAAGAAGCCCTACGGTATGTAAACATCACATGTTGGTCTCAATCAGTAAGAGACAAGTACCGAGTCACCGACCGATTGATCCCTCAATAACTTTGACTCACCTCACCACCACGGAAACTTAGCCACCACCAACCACCACCGACCTTCACCGATCATCATCACAGAAACCGATATAACAGCATCAAGACGATCATTACATCAGCAAGTCTGGCTTAACCTCTGACTGGTGCAGAGATTAGCTCAGCTTGTGAACCAGTGAGTATTTACAACTGGTGTGTAAACTCACTGGTTTTGATGGAAATCGACCTTCGACTCACCTCATCACCACCGATCATCAACTTATCCACATCATCAGCACTTCATCACACTCTCAGCATCTCACCTCAGCATGCCGCGTCGGAAGCTAGATGAGGAATCTGGACATTATGCCAATCTATTTGGTAACGGACAATCTCGACAACGAAGACGATCACCATCACCACCAGGTCTGACCCGTGAGAAAGCGTTGAGGATCAGTCAACAGCTTGGTTTTCTTGAAAGGCAGCAGACTCCTCCACCCGATTCATATGACAACGATGACGTTGATAATTGGGAGAATATTGATAATTATGGACCGGATGTTGGTATCAATAGCATTGAAATTGAAGTGGACTCTTCAGGAGATAATTATGCTCGCCATCAAAGATCACTTCGACGTGCTGAAGCCCGAGCCAGGAACCAAAGCAAGTGGAAGGCTCTCGAAGCACAACTCACTGCCACCTATCTCCACCTTCGACATCATACACACAATTGGACCAATCAGCCAACATTTCACTCATATCTCTCCAATGGGCTTAAATGTAGATGTCCACCTGACAAGCTTCGAAGACGGCGTGTTGACTTCATCGACCTTCTCAGTATGTTCATTTTTTTAATTTATACTTTTCTTTCCAATTGTTGACCAAAGTCTCTCTCATAGGTCTCACCAGCAAACACAGTGTGACATTCTGTGGCTGTGTACCGGATGTCATCAGACTCCTTTATGTTGGTTACATCGGTGGATCACCTCAATTTCCTCGCACTGCCTTTTCAATCCGACTTGTACAACTTCACCATCACTTCTGGAATCACACATCAATATCGACTTCAGGATTTATTGATGCACTTATGGCATTTCTAGATATACTGTGCCCGGTCCGATTGACACCTCAACAATACAAAGCAAAACCAGCTTACAAGAAGAATCTCAATCGTAGTCTGAGACATCCCTTCACTCAGACAATCGACATCTATTGTCGGATTCTTCTTGGTCAACAAGCTCTGTATGAAGAAGGCCTTGGACTCACCCCAATTGATCTCTCTGCAGCTCAATGTTCTCGTTGTTTTGGGCCAGCAGAGGGGGAAATCAAGTCGTCTCCCAACGAACCCGACTTCATCATTGCAATGGACGGAAACTTCCAGCACCGCCACCAATCTCATGCCAGCAAGGATTCACCTCAAGAAGATCAATACCCGAGTTCCTTCATCAAACCTAGCAAGCTTGAAAAAGAAGTTGTTGCTTGTAACAAAACCAATGCCCAAGCCAATCACATCAAGGTACATAATCTTAATCTGTTTCATCTCAGGTCAAACAATCACTAATGATGATACCATTTGATTTTAGACCTCCTGTTCCGACTCACACACCGCTGCCAATGATGTTCGCAATAGTACATCATGGGACAGATGCGATTATACAGGTTTGTTTGCAGGCGCTTGTCGTCACGATGTACCCCTGTACTTTGCCAATATTTATCAGAGCGGTGAAAAGTAACTTTCATTCTATGTACTTATCAAGAAAGAAGAAAACAATAAGCCCTAACATATGTATTTCAAATTTAGATTATATTATCCTGTTGCAATTCTCAAACAACTTCAAGAATTACACCCTGACAAGTTCATAGCTGTACTCTACGACATTGGTTGTCACTTAGATGTACATATAGAAAAGGTAAGTTGCATAATTCATACACCTCAACAGATGTTTGTTATTGACATGTGATTGAGCTCTTACGCAGTGTGGGCTCTTTCCTGATGATTACAAGATGATGTTTGGGACTTCGGTTTTCCATGCATATGTACATCAATGGGCCTGTCAGCTCAAATACCACCCTCGATTCAACGAATATTGGGGGCTTTCAGATGGTGAGGGCCTTGAGAGGCTCTGGTCTTTTTTATCGGCGCTTGTAGCTCCCCTTCGTATATCCACTCGGCTTCATCGACTACTGGCAATTCATTGGCGTACACTTTTCTATGCTTCCTAGGTCAACGAAGGATCTGGTGAGTTAGTTCTTCTCAAGATATCATGTGTATACATACTAAAGTCAATATGTGCTTACTTTCGTAGGTCTGTGGCTCAGAAGACGATTTTTGAATGCGGTGAAGGTCTTGGAAGAAGCTCAAGATGCAGTGACATCACTCTGCGCAATGCCCAACCCATACCTACCTGGCGAAAAGTATTCACATGAGTTTTTCCGTGGGCAATGGGCTGCCGAGCGTGAAGCATATGCAAGTAAGGAGGCCGTTTTGCTGAAACAAAAGTTGGAACTGGGTCGATTATTATCATTACAAGATGAGCTGAACACCAATTGGTAAGAGGATGTAGATTTTCATTTGATACATAATAATAATAATCAATCATTAACATCAGTTTTACACAGGTCGCGGCCCAATCTTACACCTGAACAAGCTATTGTCCGACTTCGAACAACAAGTGAACTCCAAGAAAAGATTGCCAAGCAGGCTGCAAAAGTAGGAACTACCGATGTCTTAGCCTTAGATGACGAGCAAGAAGCTTTCTTAATGCTTTGGTACAGCAAGAACGAAGTTGGCCTGAAGTACATTGCCATATGTGAAGAAAAACGACCTCTTCAACAGAGTCGCTCAGATGGTCATGAATCAAATCTAGGTCAGTCTAACTTCAGACCCAGTTTGATGGAAGCTTACTGATATTCTTTCCACTTTGAATGTAGGTCATAAGGGCAAGACAAATCTTCTCACTGCGCTTCGAAAGCATGTAATCCAGCTTAAAAAAATTGTTGACACCTATTGCACTCGTCGGGCACAATATCACACACAGTATCCAGACCGTCAACTCCCTGTAGACATTGATTATCTCGAACTAAAAGATATAAAAGCAGACCACCCCTTCTGGAACGACTCCCTTTTCACCAAAATCGAAGCTCCTTGGGCAGTTGATCCCAAGACAAGAGATGGAATGCGGCAGATTGCATACGTGGATCGAGCAAACGAGGAGCTCAGACGGCTTGGCTGGGAAGTCCGACGGACTATGCGTTGGGCAACTACCAGCAACCCTGGGCCAGCAACGCAGGTGTTGCGTGCTGCGCTGCGGTTGCGTTGCGGTTTTTCTGACCGCACCGCACCGTAGAATAAATTTTTAGGTTGCGGCCTGACCCGCAGCGCAACAAGATCACTCAGATTGGTGTTTTTTTTGGGCCGCAACAACGTTTGTTGCGTTGCTGCCCTCAAAAACTTACAAATTGCCGTTTTTTTGGGGCTGTTGCGCCTGTTGCGTTGCGCAACTGTCGAGGCGCCGCGCAGCCTAGCCTTGACTTTTGTTGTTGCGGTACTTCCCGCAACGCAGCGTCTGCTGCTTGTTGGTGTTGCGTGTTGCGGAGCAACGCATCAAAAAATGGGTGTGCTGCGGCGCGTTGCGTTGCTGGCACAGGGTTGCTACCAGCCACAATCACATCTGGACACAGCTAATCTCTCTATCATCAGCAATCGATTCTGATCCCATCTTAGTAACACCTCTCATCTCTCACCCAACTCTTTCATATCTACCTCCAGAGGATCGTCAGAACGCTGCTACAGTAGTCATCAAGGATCAGTTTTTAAAAATCACAGACTTACAGCTCACATGGCACAAAGATCTAATGAATTTATTTTATCAAACCCAAAGCCAAGCTGGTGATTTAGAACTCTTACAAACATGGAACCATCAGCTACAGCATATCACAACTCTCCATGAAGAAGGAAAGATGTCCATGATTCCTGGTGACTTAGACACGCCAATGGTCACTGTGAATCCGATGGAAGAACCAGAGAGTGTGCTTATTGATGATGATGAAAGTGATGCCAGTAGTTTAGATGGTAATGATGATGATAGCATTTCGGGGCTTGTACATAGCATTGATTTGGTGGATATCAACGCTGCTATTGACCCAACAACATTGTTTATATAGTTACCACATTTTGTATATATTTCTTCTTTGATTGGTTTTGGTATTGTAACTTTGTGTGCTGATGGAACACAAGATTATGAGAAATCTAAGATGATCTTGTTTGAAATTTCATTGAAAAGAAATAGAGCAGCCAGATGTCAATTGCCAAAATAAAGACAAATACATACAAAAGTCAAGTTTTGTTTTCCTTGCAAATGTTTAGCTTGATACACTACAAGAAAGATAATATTTTCTGGGCAGAAAATTAAATTATTGATACACAAAAATATTGAGAGGCCAGGAGGAGAGCAAAAAATGAATAAAAATATGCATCTTGTTCCCTGCGTTGAGAACTTCACTCCGCATGTTTTTCCGTATTTTTACAATCCATATTGATAAGTGTACTAACAATCAACCTTCACAATCATCCAATTACAACCTGTAACAAGCACTGAAATTTGGCTCATTAGTGTTTAGAGAAACTTTTGATTTCTGAAAATACTCATAACTTTT
>NW_006768854.1:129830-176898 GCF_000204055.1 Melampsora larici-populina 98AG31 | reverse complement strand
AATCTAAAGTTTCTTTAAACACTAATGAGCCAAATTTCAGTGCTTGTTACAGGTTGTAATTGGAGGATTATGAAGGTTTATTGTTAGTACACTTATCAATACAGACTGTAAAAATATGGAAAAATATGGAGAGTGAAGCTCTCACCGCAGGGAACAAGATGCATATTTTTATTTATTTTTTGCCCTTCTCCTGGCCTCTCAATATTTTTGTGTATCAATAATTTAATTTTCTGCCCAGAAAATATTATCTTTCGTGTAGTGATACATTGAGTTCGTCCTCTAAGCTTTTCCTCTCAAACCAATGAATTGATTTACGCTTGTACCTTGTCCACCTTCAATATCAATATCAATGTCTCTTGTACTCAATATTTTGAGTCAAGCTTGATCATAGCTCACTCTTGACTCGTTGTTTTCCGCAAACAGACTTCCTTATGTATGACTCTTGATCCTGACTCAGACCTTGTCAGATAGGGTCGATTTACTTTTTCTGTAGTCATTATTGACTTACTTTGTAGTCATCAATGTTTAATTAAGTTCAAAACCAAGCAAGCCCAAAAAGGAAGTTCAAAAAGGGTGATTGTGAAAGAATAGAACATAAGAAAATTTCTCAGATAACACAAGTGTGAGCGAATTAAATTGATAAGAAGCCGATGTTTGTTGGTATGATGAAATGAATTGTACACACCTTGATCCTTACCAAGTATGAGACAAAAGTGACTTCTTAGTTCCATCCAGTTTGCGAACTGGATGTTTGACTTCTACATCTAAGTAAGCTTCTTCTCTAATAGGTGTGGGTGGTGGAGAAAGCAAAGAAAGTGCAAAGGATTCCATCCAGAACATTATAAAAAATCTCTTATTTTTTCAAAAAAAAAAAGACATCACATTGCCCATTGTGTAACTCAAACCAATCACATAAGAACTAAACACCTCATCAAACATTGATCCACAAACATTGATCCACAGTTGATTCTGTGATAAGTAAAGTTCTTCACAAGTAGATTTGATGAGGGGTTTACTAGCAGTTTTTCTTCAGATATGTGGTTCTTCAGGGTCATATGCACTAAAATGTAAAAATTTGAAATGGTGCAAACCACTTGAAAGTGGTATAACTCAGCCAAACCTGATTCAAACTTGTTGATACCTTGATGAAAATAATCAGAAAAATGATTCATGCAGAGTTTATGAGGGCTTCTCCTCATATAAGTGGCTCTGGAAGGTTATCTGGGCAATGATCTGGGCTATTATGTGAGGTTTTGGATCAATGTTCACCACAGAAAAGTAGTTTAACTCAGCAAATATTTTAATAATGTAGTGATGCATTATTGAAATATGTTCAGAGACCAATTCCATGGGGACTTCATAATCATCACCAACAATGAACTCACTTGCATCAATGAACACGGATGTTGTTATCCTTGCAGTATGCTATTATGTAGTGGAAATATGGGTGAGGTGACCAAAAAAAAAAAGTTGAGATTTTTGGTTTTTTTCATAGGTTTAAGTGAAACAAAAAAAGTACTTTTTTTTGGGCTTATCTCAACAAACAAAAAAGATTTTCTTATAGAGTGTTTTCCCCAAAACAGCCCGAAATTTCACTGATAAGCCCATACGTGGTCCATGTGAGGCTGTGCGGACTACGTAGTAAGGTCAATCTCAAGGCCAAAATATCCAAAAACATTTTCCAATTTCAACTTTTGGGTTTGAAGCAAAACTGCAAAAGTTTTACTTGTGACATATGTTTCCACAAACATGTCAAATTGGGTTCCGCAGGCCCACTAAACAGGCCATAAGTGGTCTACACACAGTTGATTTGGCTGAAAACTGTGATAAATCTAAAGCCCATATACTCCAAAAATATTTTGCAAGTTCAACTTCTTGATTAACTTCAAAAGTGAAAAAGTTTTTATTATGGCATGTGTTGCCAAAAAATCGTGCAAAAGTACTACACAACCACTCATCACATCATAAGTGGTCTGTAATACCTTGATTTTGATAAAAGATGTGATAAATTTGAGATCCACAATCTGTAAGAATATTGTTCAAGTTCAACTTTATGATCAACTTCAAAATTGAAAAAATTTTGATTGAGGCATGTGCTGCCACAAAATTATTAAAAAGTACTACATGACCACTCGTTGCATCATAAGTGGTCCAGAAAAGGGTGATTTTTCTACTGATTGGAATTAATATGAAAGCAAAAATTACCACCAACAACATTCAAGTTCAATTATTGGGTTTTGACCTGAACTGTAGATTCTTTTTTTGAGCAACATAACTCACAAGTACATTAAAAATAGTAATAAACTTCTTCACAGTGTAAATGAACCACCTCTAGCATGCCTAGATAGTGGCCATACAATAGATATCTAATCAAATAATACAATCATGTATGTACTTGACCATCCATTAAAACTCTGAGAAAGTTTTAGTTGAGCCATAAGTTACACTGAAATAACAGATTGCTTATGATGAGCCTCACATACATCCACTTATCAAAATACGCACCAGCATGGGGCATTTATCAAATGATACACTTTGATAAGCCAACATATATACCTGAGAATTTTTCTATGAGCCTCAATGCCACAGTAACAGTCTCTATATGGCTTCTTTTGAGGTGCTACTTGATATTAGGTCAGTTTTCCATTCACAATGTGAATTTTTATTGAATTTTGGGCAAGTTTGTTAGGTCAGAAACTTGGGGTCTTATCAGTTTCAACCAATTTCAAATGATTTATAATTGGCAAATACACTTTTCTGACCTGCATAACTATTACTCCACTGAATCTTAAACATCAACCTTGAAGATTTTCAATCCCTTCCATCAAATTCTCGTTGCACACAACTGACCTCGCCATGAATCAACATTACCCCTATCAATCTGGAATCAATGCTCATGCTCACACATCACAAGCACCATTACTTCCACCAAATCAGAGCAATCTCCATGGCGCTGGTTTTACCGGTTTTGGTCAACAGAGTCAGATTCACAGGCATTTTCAAGAAGATACTCACATTTCCTCGACACAGCAACTCAGTGATCAGCAAATTCAAACTCAGCTAGGCAATAACATGTACTAGCACCTTAGCGGCGGGCGCCGCCCTTTCCCTTTTGTCTTGTGACTTGGCAGATGTGACCAATATGGTTCAACTCACTCAAAAATGATTTCCAGTCTCAAAATTTTTCACTACTTGACATTTACTCATTTATTCCTATTGGTGATTGTCAATAACTTAACAGCAATTTACAACAAGAGGTTTGATACACTCATGAAACATCTCCATTTGGCATTTACTTCTTGAATTCAATTGAGCATTTGATTTTTTTGACAGTGCTTACATTACATGTGATGATGAAGTGACTGAGAGAAACCATTGGTCACCTTGATTTCAGTAAGAAATCTATCTACATTTGGGCTTTGTGAAAGAAAACCCATGAAAAAAAATAAAGATCAAACTTCCAAATTCATCTTGAGCTCAGAATCAGATAAATGAGAGCAAGACCATCAAAATTTCAAAGATACCATTTCAAATCATAAATCTCACACTTCTCCTGTAACCAGATTAAAACATTTATAAATGTAGAAGCTTAGTAAATCTTGAAGTTCAATGCAATTGATGGACATTGGTAAATTGAGTTGATCAGGTCACCAATCAATGATCATACATAAAAGAGCCTTCCAATATTTGGCGCACAGAAGGTATATTTTTGACAACCTTGGAAAGGTACCCTGTCTGGTTATCAATGAGTTTAACAATAAGTGATAGAGGTTAGATCAAATTGTGACCTTCAACACTTATCAGCTTACAGCTGGTCTCACGTGGACACAACCTTCAGACCCTTAATACATTTTTTACTCAATAAATCAAATGTCGCGGCGGAATTCCAACTACAAGCTCCCCAGCCGTTGGGTGATTCCTTGACCGAGGCAGATAGGGATGAAGATTTGAAGGTTTTAGAAAGCAACTCAATCCCCAAGCCAATTTTTGATGCCATAAAGGCACAGATGGTGCATGGTACACCTATAGGATTTGTTGTTGCAAATGAAGGTTTGGTAAGTGCTATCACAAGAAGAGCATCTTCTGGATTCTGGATACTACAGCATGATCTGCAAGATTTGATCCTACACCTGAAAGGTTCAGTATTATTGGAATATCAATTCTACCCAACACTGATGGCTTACCCATACCACTTTGCTCCAAGATGGCAGGTGTACCAAATTGACCAGCACTTGAGATGCTCTTCACGGGCCAGGCCTGTTCTTTTCACACCTCAAGATGAGTATTTTACACTTTGAACAGCTTCCTCTTTATCTGACTTTAGGCCAAGAGACACTCTACTTTGGAACCTGCCCCAACAATCAAATTTGAGCACAAAGCAATTGGGAAATCTGTAAACAAAGCTATCAAAGACAAAATAACCATGCACTGACTCCCATTTGAAGATCATGTCTATATCTGTTTGCACCGGTGCTGAAAACATCAATTCTTCAAACTCCAGTGCGGGAACCGCTCAATCAAGAACTACCAAGGGAGGCCAAGTACAACTATCAAGCTAAATACCGCCTCCTTTTCACATTGTTGCATTAACTAACAAATATGTGGACAAACAATATGATTGTAGGAATGAGTGTTGGAAATTATTTAGAATCAATCCGAGCATCAGTTACAGTAATTGAAATATGGGAAGAAGTTGGATTGGACTTGGATGTAGTATAAAAGTTAATTTGAGTTTCAAATAATTCAAAAAATCAACTTTCTGATGAAGAGACAATAATCAATTCTACTAAAATCTTTGATAGATTGAGAGATGTAATGAGTAGAATTGCTGTAATTGAACATTCAAAAGTTTCTACGGTTTGGGAATTGATGTCAAACTTATGTGACTGTGTTCAAGATTATAAAAGCATGTCAGAACATCAACTTACAGCTTATCAATTGGGAGTTTTGCAGGTTATAGAACTATATGAACCACTAATTTAACATCGTGGAAAGCAGCAAGTGAGATTGTAGGAAGTCTGATTGATAGATTAGAAACCATTGGACCCAAGTTGAATGATAAGAATTCAATTCTAATGAGATAATTGATTATTGAGGATCCAAAGTAATAATTCTTGAGCAGTTTAAAAACCTTGAACGCAAGAAATGGTAAAAACTAATTGGATCTGATCATCTTCATTGTTACTATCATTTTTCAAATGATTTGAGATCTATCTTTGTTACTATTTAAATCTAAATCAGACTGGCTTGGTCTTTTTTTGTGCAACTTTGAAATGTCCAGTCAACTTTGTTAAAAAAGGATTTTTGTCATCATAGAAAATGACTTGAGAAAAGAATAGTTTGTGATTTTTGAGTTTGAAGACTTACCACAGATATGATTTTGTAACATTGACACTGAACCTTGTACTCTTTCCATACCTGGACCATGATGATCACAACTATAATGTTGACCATAATACCCCACATGATGACTGTGCTCTAAAAACAAAAACAAAAACAAAATACCAAATCAGTATTGAGATTTCTAGAATAAGATTATAAAGAGAGATAGAGTAGAGTGAGATTACATTTAGAAGTGAATAAGTTGGGATTTTAGGCATTTTACAAAGATCAATAGTTTTTCTAATCAATTCGTCTGAAATAATTGTTCTGAATGATTTTAAACTATGCATCAATTCATCAGATTCATCTACTGATAATACTACATCATTCATTACAATCTTAAACCATTCTGTCGTTCCTTTTGGTGGTTCCTCATCATAATGAGTACTATGATTTGATTTTAATGATTTATAATCAGTTGATTGTGCTTCTAATCTTTTTTTCAATCTTGATCTTACTACTTTTAATTTTGTTTGGATTGGACGTGGTGGTGAGATATGATCAGATAGTGAAGTTTCCAACAAAGTTAAAATTGACGTAATTGATGAATGATGGTTTGATGATGAATTCAAGAGACAATGAAATAAAAAGAGCCAAGTTGAGACAATTAAGAATCCTTTAATTGATGTCCTTGATCTCAATTTACCTGGTAAGTTTTAGTCAAAGTTAATGAGATGAGCTCGGTCTACTGATCGTGATAATGACTTGGTTGTTCCTGTTGATTAATCTCGTCCTCGATCGGGTTGGTAGGGTTAACTATATAAAGGCAACAATGGTCAGTCTTGTTGATAGGTGATTTTCATGAAGATTGTGCTTTTGAACAATAAATATCTGACAATTGGTTATGGACTTACTTTATCAGCAAATTACCCATGCAATTAATTTGAACATCTTGAGTTTGTCAATCCCTAAAACAAAAAGATCATACGCAAGTCAGCAAATTAGCTATTGAAGGCATTCTATGAACATCATATGGATATATGGATGAAACTATACCAGTTTGGGCAAAATTGATAAGTTACTCCATGTGTAATTCCCTCCAAATTGATAATTTACTTCATTTTTGATTAAATAGTGGATATGACCCGGATTTGATGTATGATTTGCTGTGATCGACAGTGATCTGGAATCTTGTGCAGGTGACAGAACACAAGTGATAAAGGTGATCGATTCAATCTCAGTTTGGTTCAATCAAACAAACTCGGAAGAGACATGTCATTAAAATTGAATATGCAGATCTATTTCGATTTGGATGATTGTAAAGAGACAATGATCGTTTGGGTGCTATCAAGAATAAAGAAAACATAAAAGTTTGAACGGTCAGTTTTTACAAACAAAAGCTTGACAGGGAACAAACTTCACAAAACCTTTGCAAACCAATAGACCTGAGGGTGTCAAAGATGAGAGGATCGAGATGGTTTTGATGTCAGATTCAAGTTGATTGTTTGAAAGAAATCTGATAAAGTTATGTACAACCTTGATAAAACTTTGGGATCGAAGGCATGTTGATTAGCAGATTGTGACCCAAATGATATGGCTTTTTCAGTTTTCCATTTCTACCGATGCAGACCAACAAGTTGAAAATGAAAAATCTTGCTTGAAATCGAATCCTTTTTAACAGATAGTTTCAGTGATTGTCCAAGTCGTGTGATCGAGGTTGAAGACAGAGTCTTATAAGGTTCCTTGCAAATCGTAAATGTACCATTCTTGATTCAAACAGCTTCGAGACCATTCCTTTTTCTTCTGGGGTGATTTTCAAGTCTGTGTTAAGGGGCTTGAAAAGATAGGAAAAGATTGAATCCAGTGCGAGGAGTAAGATAGATTGGGCCGTTTTTGTGTCATCATATAATACTTTTTAACCTGCTCTATAAGTTCGACGATTAGCATTGGAAGTACACTTACGTTTGTAAATTAGATCAAGAGGTCTGATTTTCAAGGATTTAAAATATTGTGTCCATCTAGTGAAATCAGAGTTTTTGCATAGATTGCTTGAACTGCCAGTTGAAATCAATCAAATTATCTGAAAGAGAATGAAGAGTTAGTTTTGTATTCTCAATCTTCCTGTGATATAAAGCTTTGATGACTTACAGAAAACAGAAGATTTTATTCAAGAGTTGATTGAGTTTGAATTGGGTAGCCAAGTCTTGATATAAAGGTAATGATGGTGCAGTAAGTTCACTATCACACATAGTGAATAAAAAAGAAGAAGGTGAAGCTAGAAGAAATGGCATCTGGCTAGGTATGAGGAGTCTTGATTCAGAAGGCGAATTGCCTAATCTTCAGTAATTAGAATCACAATGATAAATTCTAGGACAGACAAATCGCTGACCTGGGTATGGGATCTTGGTGCTTAATATCTCATCTTTTCCCGCTTGTCTTTAGATTCATCGCTGCTTGAAGTTATTCCCGAGCTGAATGAGAGTTAATATTATAGAAAAGATGGATGGTATGGTGTGTTAATCAACTTGATGATGATGACATGTATTTCAACTCTGGGGGAAGTGAAAGTGTTAATCATCTGTGCATTGTCACATAGGCTTTGGCCGTGTCGAGCAAGTGGTGAGTTGTTGCATTGATTTTGGGGATACATATGGAGATCCGCTGAACTGTGATTGGGATTGGCAATGATCATGATGGTGAATGCAAATTGATGTACAAAGATAGGTTTCTGACCAAGGACAAAACTGGAAAATCACACTAATGGTGGATTTTGTCGAGTTTTGTAAGCAAACCGTCTCTGGGATTAAATGTTATGATAACTCTCATCATGACTATCATCACACTCATAATAGCTATGAGAATCCTTCCTATCCTCCTGGGGCTCACGGTCAGCAAATTCAAAACCAACTCCATCAACACTCTAGCTTTAATTATCTTCAGCAATCCCAGAAAACTCAAGATCACCATGCATACCAGCAAAACTCAAGTGCCATGGTCTCCCCAGCAAATATCACGCGTGTTACTTCAGTTATAGCCCAGGAGTCGCGTCCTCACATCGTACAACCATCAAACACTCAACACACGCAACTCCCCCCTCGACAACTCCCACCTCCTTCTCAGGTACAACCACATCATTCTCAGGCAACAGGAACTCGCTCAGAAGTCCAAGCGCGCAAAAAGTCTCAAAAACGCAACAGCGGCCGCGGTCCAATCACCACAACTAGCTCGACCACAAACACTTCAATACCAACACAGACACCCACCACCACTACACAAGCCATTGTTAGTCTCTTTCTCCCCAACTCACTCAGAGGAGAGAAAGATCGCTCGCAACTAACACCATCGAATCTTCCAACCTCGGAAGAGATGATGAACAAGTCCTCTGTTGAGCTACGCATCCTTGCATCTAAGCATGCTAAGGGGTCTACTGTACCTCCAGACAAGCAAAAACTCATCATGTGTTTGTACAAAGAGTTAGATAAGGTATTGGCCATCAACTGTATTGATCATCAAGTTTCAGTCGCGGCAGTACGCCAACTATGGTAAGTTGGTCTCTTTCAATCTATCATGTTACCGATCTACTGACAAGGATCATTACAGGGGTGAAAAGCTGGCACGGAAAGGCCTGAACTCATGGCAACGGTTTAATCAAAGCGAACAGATTTGAGGAGCATATAGAGATGGTGAGTACTGTAACTTATTTGATCATACATATATACATACAATAAATTGATATCACTATGCTATAATTTCAGCCTCAGGTGTAGCAAGTGGAGAGGCCTCAAAGTTTGCTTCGGTCAAATGGAATGAGATGTCTAAAGAAGAGCAAGATTCTTACAAAGTAGGGAATCAAACTACAAACAGTGCGACTAGTTCCAACACCATCGATTCTGCATCCGATGCCAACACAAATACATCCTCAACAACAAAGGAACCTGTTTACCACAATGCACAAGCCAAAAATCTCTCTTTGGCAAACACACAAATAGCTGTCAACAACTTCATGATCAAGTGGCAAGAAGAGGTTGGTTTTGTCTATTCATAGCAGTTGGTTTATTCTAACCATGTTATGCATTCAGGCCAGAGATGTAGCTGCAACATATGAGGGAGATTTTCTCATCATTGGTGTATCAAATTACTTGGGCAATTATGCCTATCAAATTGCTCGAGGGACACCGCGCGCTTTAAAGTGGCTGGATAACAACAAAAGTTGCAACCAAATGAACCACATCGCCGCACAATTACAATCATATGTTACTGGAACTGAGGCTGGCCTGCTCATGTCAAGTAAAGCTAAAGTTGATGGTAAGTTAATGATTACCCACACTGTGATGGATCATCCCTGTACTGATACTTTCTGCTTTGACAGACAGGACTAAATGTCGAGAAGCCCTGTCTGATTTGATACGTCAGTCCGTTTATCTACAATCTTGTCATGATATCTCTCTGACTAGCGCACCTTCTACTTACCTTCTGCTTAGATACACGGACAAAAAGAGCGTTTGAGAAGTGGCCTTGGAAAGGTTGTGAACAGAAACTAGCCGTTAAAGGCTACTTTATACAATTTGACCCGGATTCAAAATCACAAGCAAGCGATATCACACAAGATAGTAATCAACTGACCCCAACCCAAGCTCACAATGTCTTGTCTGATCTTTCAGATAACAAGATCCTAATTCTGGAAACCGAAGCTGGTCCCATCCGAAACGCCAAACGGAAACGCAACCACAACAGTGACCCTGATGATACGCCTACAGCTACATCCCCGACTGTCGATACAACCTCCCCTTCCACCGATAATCCAGCAGATCATCCACCTCCCACTTCGAACACCGCCTCCACAGCCATTATTGCTGATGAGACACCTATCACCAATAACTCTACGACTGGTAACACACCCATTGCTGACGACCCACCCATTCCCATTAGCACAACAGCTGCTACCATCAATGTCACACTTATCGCCGGCAACACCACCTGAACCTCACACTTCTGATTATGAAGAATAGTGTTGTATTGCTACAACACCAGCTGAAGGACATTTACTCAATAGTGGCAAGGTACTGAACTTCAAAGGTGTCGGTATTTATTACATCATGATATCGACTTCAATTATTTTCTGATTATTAGATCATCTTTACAACATGCAACATTGATATAAATAAGTTTGGATGTACATATTGTTGAGGCTAGTATATAAACTTTTGAATGCACGTAATTGAAGTAAAACCATCAAACTTTTGAATGCACGTAATTGAAGTAAAAGCATGGTTGACAACTGCACTGTTGCAATTTTCTCTGCAATTTTATCTCAGCTTTACGGAATGCGAGGTGTGTCAAAGTGACAAATAGAATTTCAAAATTGGAAATTTCAGAATCCCCGGGTCAGAAATTGACAAAACTGGATTAAACACCAGATTTAACTCAAATACTGGTCTGAAACCCCCTGTATTGGGGATAAAACCAAACTTTCTGCCAGTTTCCCCTGTTTGCAAACCGCAACTCAAATTACAACCATTGACTTGGCACTTTGGCACAAATAATACACGAAAATTTCAAGAAATCAAATTTTCAACATGTCAAAATTCACAAACGTAAAAAACAACAAAACACACAAGGTCATGTGACCAGTTGTGGACTGGGATTTTGCTCAATGGTACACATAGTCAATATCAATGACTGATATTGCCATTACAAAATTCATTAAAGGCAACACAATCAAAGGACACAATGACAAACATGATCACTAGAGGACCACCTAAGCCTGGGTGGTCCATGTAATCCAATTTGACCACCCAGGCTTAGGTGGTATATAGACAACAGCCTTGAAGGCCTAAGACTAGGTGGTCAAACTTTATTAGATAGACCACCTAGGCTTAGGTGGTCTTTTTCTCCAGTCAAGAAACTGGAGAAAAAGCCCTGGAACTGGTCCCATGGTACTCTATCCAGTTTATTGACTGAAGAAGAGGACTAAATAAGCCTAGGTAGTCCTCCTATTAAACTTAGACCACCTAGGCCTGTTCTCCAGTCGATCGACTGGAGAAGAGGACCACATAAGCCAAGGTGGTCCTCCCATTGAACTTGGACCACCTAGGCCTCTTCTCCAGTCGATCGACTGGAGAAGAGGACCACATAAGCCAAGGTGGTCCTCCTATTGAACTTGGACCACCTAGGCCAGTTCTCCAGTCGATCGACTGGAGAAGAGGACCACATAAGCCTAGGTGGTCCTCCTAGTAAACTGGGACCACCTAGGCCTGTTCTCCAGTCGATCGACTGGAGAAGAAGACCACATAAGGCTAGGTGGTCCTCCTAGTAAACTGGGACCACCTAGGCCTGTTCTCCAGTCGATCGACTGGACAAGAAGACCACATAAGCCTAGGTGGTCCTCCTAGTAAACTGGGACCACCTAGGCCTGTTCTCCAGTCGATCGACTGGAGAAGAGAACTACATAAGCCTAGGTGGTCCTCCTATTGAACTTGGACCACCTAGGCCCGTTCTCCAGTTGATTGACTGGAGAAGAGAGCCACCTAAGCCTAGGTGGTCTATCTATTAAAGTTTGACCACCTAGGCTTAGGTGGTTTAGGCTGTGGTCTATGCTACCTTACCAAAGGTGATCAAACCATAAATAAAGGTGATTTGGTGGTCTTTGACTGGAGAGAGTACCTGGGGACTGGTATGTATACTTGACTAAAGCTGTAGACCACCTAACACTGGGTGGTCCAACCCTAAAACCAGGATTACGTAGCCTGTCTGAAGCAGCTACCCGGGGACCGGCGGTACACCCATACCAGTTTTCTTCAGTTGATGGACTGAAGCTGTGGGCTACCTAAGACTAGGTCAATCATGATTGTGGAAGAAGTAGGTTTTGGCTAGTATTGTTGTTGTGTGGTAGGTGTTATGTTTTGCCTTCTGTGCTTTTTTAAGTTGGTGAATTTTGACATGTTGAACATTTGATTCCTTGAAATTTCCATGTATATATTGTGCCAAAGTGCCAACTCAGCGGTCAAAATCGCAGTCGTGGTTATTAAACCGTGAGAACTGGCAGAAAGTGTGGTTTTATCCCAAATACAGGGGGTTTCAGACCAGTATTTGAGTTAATTTTAAAGTTTAATCCAGTTTTGTCAATTTCTGACTCGGGGATTCTGAAATTTGTTTTTTGGAAATTTGATTTGGCACTTTGGCACACCTCGCATTCCGTACAGCTTGACAAGTTACAGTTCATATTTTGAACACACATTCATGTGATGACTTGATTCCTTGAAATCTGAACAATTTTCTACATCAACACATTGCATAGTTAATTTTCTGTCTATTTTATATTATCATTAATGTCCTGAAATGCAGACTTATGTTATGAGTACCATTTGCTACAAGACAACACCCTTTGTGAAGGTATCAAGTCGGGCGAGTATGACCCTTAAGTAAACCTATTCGAGATTTTCAAGATTCAGAACTAATGTTTTGTGATCAATAGTCGATCAAGTACAAATCATTCCTAATCCTAGTGAACGAGCTTCCACTAAATGTGGGAAAATCAAGCAAACAAATAAGTGCTACAGCTTGGATGTTGTGACTTTATTGTTATAGGTGTTAGGGAAGCTGTGTTTCCTTTTCTTCTCAATGATCAGACTGGACAAGCAGATGTTTACTCGATTCCTTGCATTTTCAAGAAAACCATTGTAAGAAAACAATGAATCAAGTCCTCCAACTCCTAGGAAAACGTTCAATTGAGTCCACCGAGTCCTGAAGACTATCGTGGGTAATTGATCAATTGAGTTTTTCAAGTACTACAAACACTTGTGCGAGTCCCTTGTGGTTGATGAATCAACTGTGCTGCGAGGTCCAGAACAAAGTAAGAAACCGAGCAATAGAGATGTGGTTAACAACAATAGAAACGATAAAACAATGAAACCAATTCTGTTCTAATCATACTTTTGACGCGGCCTGGTGAGAGGAGTTGCTGAGAGTGGGATGAAGTGCTGATGATGTGGATAAGTTGATGATCGGTGGTGATGAGGTGAGTCGAAGGTCGATTTCCACCAAAACCAATGAGTTTACACACCAGTTGTAAATATTCACTGGTTCACAAGCTGAGCTAATCTCTGCACCAGTCAGAGGTTAAGCCAGACTTGCTGATGTAATGATCGTCTTGATGCTGTTATATTGGTTTCTGTGATGATGATCGGTGAAGGTCGGTGGTGGTCGGTGGTGGCTAAGTTTGCGTGGTGGTGAGGTGAGTCAAAGTTATTGAGGGATTGATCGGTCGGTGACTCGGTACTTGTCTCTTACTGATTGAGACCGACATGTGATGTTTACATACCGTAGGGCTTCTTAAGCCTTAAACGGCTGAGTTGTATGCTTGAATTTCAAAAAAATCTCGAAGTTGGTGTAAAGTTGGTCACCGAGACGGCGAGATGAGTGAGATGATTCGAGATGAGGAGAAGGGCGCTGGCAGCGGCTGTATGGTACACTTTTATGGTACGCTTCAAGTGGTTCAATAGGGTACCCCGAGGTGGAATATTCACTAAGAGCATCTCCAACATTGCTGAATCCGAAAACATGTACAGGTGAGTTTTTTCCTTGGCTGGACAGCTGTATTTTTTATTCAGTGACAGCGCCCTCCAGCGCACTACTCAACTTCATGCTCAATATCTCTTGAGGTCCAACCCATGTCACCCAAAGTAGCCCAAAGTCCCTTTTTGTCCAGACGAGAGCAGTCACCTACCTGTGTTGTTGTCACAATACGTAACAAGTTCGACGTACGGACAATCATTTTAGTCAATGCTTGGCCAAAAGGTGATGGGAGATCGCTTTTCAGATTGTTCAGCCAGGTCCGCAAATTTGCGGACCTGAGCATGGGAGTGTGTCATTTCCCAAAAACCAAGTTCGCACTGTGGGCCAGGTGTGAGACCTTGCCCTCGGCGCTGGAGGACGATTTTCTGAATAACACCTGTACACGTTACGTTTTTGACATAAACGTAACGTTTAGTCATTCAGATTGGGGCGCGTTGGAGATGCTCTAAGCTCGACTGAAACTTTGACCACACTATTGAGCACCATGGCAAGATGAGATTATTTGATTTCAAGTCTTGGGTTTGAGTGAGTCTTGTTAGGAAATTGCTCATGTAACTGAGAGTCAAACTGGATTCGTCTAGTGTTGAGCGCCATGTTAAAGATTGTAGAAATAAGATCAAATTCATCCTGAACCTTTTCTTGTATACCCAGTCAACAGCAAAACCAGGACATTGAATCGGATGGAGCAATTGGTCCGTTTGAATTGAATCAGCCAAGATCATATTGATGAGCATCGCTTTGTCGCTCAAAACTCGAACAAATTGGACCTGTGGTTTGTTCCTCAACAACATAAACTCAATATAACACAAGTGTTGAACCGCTTTGAACAGAGTTGAAAGAATTGAAAGTCGTGTCAAGTTGGAAAGTTGATGTCTTTTTTTGAGTGACTCAAGCCGTCTCCAGTTGTTCTCAACGAGTTTGAGAATCACGCCGCAAAACGATAACTCAGGCTGATCAGAAGTCGTAGCAAGCCGGCCAACGTCATTGAACTTGCCATATGTAGATCAGCAAATCAAACAGCGGCCGGATTGGGTAACAAGGTTACAGGATCTTTGATTGACATGAGTTGGCACAACACAGTTTGGTGTTTATTGGGAATACCATGAAATATGTGGAATATCCCGGAAATATTGCATGGTTGCGGAACCTTGCTTGTGTATTTTTGCCATAGTTTTGTATTTGAAGTGCCTTTGTGGTTAAATGTAATGATAAGATGAAAAAGTAAAATCCTTCTTTGATGGGACATGCATTAAAACATTAGAAATAGTATCTACACTTGAAAAAAGTTCAATTTGAGTTGTTTCAATGTCACAAATTATTCAGCTCAGTGCATCTGATGTGCTCTGGGCTGTGCGCTTGATTCAGAGTCGACGGTGTGTGCCACTCTTGCTTCGACTTTGTAGTCGCTTGTTATAGGAGGCGCGGGTGATCCAACAAGAAAAGGCGCATGAAACCGAAACCTGAAGGGTCTGCGGTGACTGTGGCACAGCTTGCAGTTAGCAATTCACAATATGTGAATGAACGTATAGCGGAAATGGAAAAGGGCATCCAGCAGGCAGGCCAAGGCAAGATGGAATTGGATGCTCAAATAGATCACAAAGTCCACCATGATCTCGGGTTACAGGATCAAAACCACTTCAATATCATACTCCCACAACATCAGGATGCTGGCGCTGATCCTGGATTTGTACCGGACGCAAATATCCCCTTCTCGCATTATGTACAAGGCTCATATTACAAAAAGAAAAAACTTAAAGAACACAACAACTAGAAGATGGCATACCCAGAAATATTCATTTCTTACATGACCTTGTCACAAGCCACATCACAATGGGGTAAGAGCTCAAATTGGAACACCGATCACAACCAAGACTGTTGCTGTGGGATCAGTTGCCAACGGATTTGTAAGGTTGACATGGTGGATATTCCGGGTTTGTCGTTCTTTTGGAACCTATCCATGACCTGCGGTGTTGATAGAAACCACTGTGTTACACATTTGTTACCAGAGCGCAACCAGCAGGAAATAGTATTCTGTGATTGTACCTTAGACCAAATCCGTCTGATCAGAATGAGTTATATCGGTGGCTCTCCAGTACATCCAGAGACAGCTTACTCAATCAGGTTACTCCGGTTGCACTACAGCTTGTGGAAATACTGTACTGTTTGAACCCAAGGTTTTACACTTGGCTTGGATGAATTTCTGGACCTGGCAAATCCACTTATACTGACAAAATCAAATCAGGTGAGTGGAAATATAATCAGTACAAAGTTTTCAAAATGAAATTTCAATCCATCTGATGTTTTGTAACTACTACTTCAGCCTCGACTTTGGCAAAAGACATTTTCTTCAGCTACTGATGCTTATCGACATATGCTACAGAAAGAGAAAGATCTCGTGTTATGTGCACTGTTTCTCACAGCTTTGGATCAGCTTGCTATGAATTGTCCGAGGTGTTTTGGACCTCTTCAGGAAAATGAAGAGCCAGAAGAGTGTGACTATCAATTCTGCGCTGACGGCAACTTTCAACACCATTGTCATCTTGCGGCACACCAAGAGTATGAGGAGAAAGAGATCAAAAATCCTCCACTATTTCTGGGTGCTGGAAAGCTGAATGAATGGAAGGAATGTTTTGACAAAAAAGGAGTGGATATAGGACCTGTGGTATGTGTCTTCTATTTTTTTCACTTCCAAATGTGAATGTATATGTGAATCATATTCACGTATACTTGATTAATAGATGTGGAAGTCTGATTGAATTTTTGAGGATTTGCAGGATCCATGTACAGCATCCCATACAGCCGCATTGGACCGCCGTGGACCGTCTACTTGGAAGGGATGCAATGAAACTGGGTTGATTGGTTTGGTTTGTCGACATGATCATGTGCTCAAATTTGTCAATGTAGTTCAGAGTGGTGAGAAGTAAGGGAGTTTCCTCTCATGCCAAGGTATTAATACGTGCTCATGGATCAACTGTTGTTTTTCTCAGGCAGTATTTTGTATTAGCTTTGGTTGATCAACTTATGGAAGATACGTTGGAGCCGGGGAAACCCAAAAAAAGTTTTGCACTCTTATATGACATTGGCTGCACATTGGAGAAGAGTGTTGAGAAGGTAGATTTTGATCTCTGCAGTGAATTAGTCAATTTGTGGCATTTCTAAACGAAGAAGTAACCATCACAGCATAAATACTTTGAGGAGGCGTATACGGCGGGTAGACTGAAGTTTGCAACCAGTGCTTTTCATGCATATGCGCACCAGTGGTCTTGTCAGCTGAAATATAATTCAAGGGTGAACATTGGGTGGGCATTGACAGATGGTAAAGGTAATGAAAGGGTTTGGTCCGACCTTTCATCTGTGATAGCACCAAATAGATGTGCAACCAAGCAACACAGGGTTGACTCCATTGATTTGAAGGCAAGTCATGGAAATGAGATTCGCTGTAACAATTCTGGTACGTTTGGTCTTTATTTAATGAGATGAACCACATTGACAGTTTCTTTTTTTCAAACATGCAGCTAGATCAACTGAATTGAAGCTCAAGACTACAGAAGAAAAATTAGTGGCATCCTTCAACACCCTACAAAGGCTGCAGGCTCAAGATATCAGCTTTACATACGGATATTTTTCAAGTCAGTGGGAGCGGCAGAGAGAGTGCCAATTGGCAGCAATGGAAGAAGGTGGTGTTCAAGAGAGATTAGAAAAGCATTTAATTGCGCTACTTGACATGGAGGAGGAAGTGAAAGAGGCTCAGTAAGTCTCCAAGTTTTGCCTTTGATGCCATGTTGATTTTGATGAATCATTCAGGCAGGAGCTCAAGCTTCTTCGAAGGAGAGGCAGGCAAACCGGAATGAAGAAGAGATGGAAAGATTCATGTCCTTACCAGCTTCAATCGTGGCAATGGAGAAGGCCATTTTTGATATTGCAGAAGAGTTGGGAACCCCTGAGTTTCGTGATCTTCAGAGAGCTACTGGTGAGTAAACCTTGTAACACGTGACTATGTTGCTTAGTTAGAGCTAATTTATCTATGTGCCACCTCCATAGATAAAAAAAGCTCTCATACGTGTGCGCCTGGCTAAGATGAAGCTGTATGAGGCCAAGGTGGGAATAGTAGAGACCCAAAAGAAGTGGGAAAAAGAGGGTCAAGGCGTGTCTATATTATGAATTGTATCCAGCTGTCTTTGAGACGTATCCTTTTGTTCTTTTGGGTATAGGTACAAAAGTGCAACAGGATCTAAAAACATTAATGAACAAGAATCAGTTGCTTTTTCGACAAAAATGGACTTCCTACCAAACTCAAGTTACAGCATATAACAATACACAGCCCTTTAGTAACATGCCATGTCCAACACACGAGGAAACAAAAAGGTTGCCATTTGAAGATGTCTTCTGGAATATGGGGGCATTTTCTCATCCGACTGAGAAGTGGGCTGTGGACCCAGGCACAATTCAAGGTACAAGCATTTTTACCACACAGAAGTTGTAAAGAAGAGCTCAGGCGGATTGGACGGGAGACTCAGCAAATGGTTCTTCACGCTCTGAAGACCGAAGAAAAGCTAGATGGGTTACTGGCATTGTGCACTACTGGTAAGACATTCATCTAATGGATGTGTGGCTTTTTGTTCTGATGGTATTTTGAATTCAAATTGTGATCAACAGATTATAATTCTGAAGATGGCGGAAGGCAGATTATTGAGTTGGTTCAGCCTGGTCAGCGGATTTCAAAAGATACATGGCAGGTCAGTGTAGCAGTCTTAAGAGCAGTGCATGATAATCTGCGTGAGAAGCATTGTAGAACATGGATGACATGGAACACAAGTGTTGGCCAATTGTTGCAAAGAACCTATCAACATACAAGATCAACAGCTGAAGAAATTAATTCACTGATACGCCGCTGGGATGGTTTGTTGAGTAGGAGTAAACTAGCCAAATTGAGCGGCGTGTGCCGCACTCATACAAAGGGCTCATCTTAGATCAATCCGCACATGCTGTCATAGCCTATGCTACTTCAAGCATCACTAAAGCAAGAAAGATAAAACCCTATTGGAAGGTACAGTTCTTTCAACATGTAATTTGAAAAAAGTGATAAAATGAATCCAAATCATGAGAAAAATTATATCACACAGAGATGAGGAAAAGACTTGAGGGAACCACGGATGTGAATTTCAATAGTAGACCTGTCAAATTTTAAGCTTACAACTAATCATTATTGAAAAAAATTCCTCAAAATTATGAGTTCAAAATCTATATTGCTCTGCGGGAATCATTCAGTTCAAAACCTAATTGAGCCAAATTTTGGTGTCCAGGTTCAAAATTTCTTCAAATTGTGGATTTTGCTGACAACTTGTGTGCAACATGTTTGCCAATCTTCCTTGAGTGGTACTCTGCTGGCTCTGTGTATGTACAGCTACATCATACAACAGCAACTCCTTTCAACATTAGTCACCACAGATTCACCAATGTATAGAGGATCAAGACTGAGGATGCATGAAAAAGGAAAGATGGTTGGATGGTTGTAATTGGGGTTGTATGATGGAGCTGTATACACGGGGCCAACAGAGTACCACATGAGGCAAATTTGCAAATGTATTGCAAATGCATTGCAAACAAAATTCACAATGCAAGGAAATTTGGAACCCAGACACCAAAATTTGGTTCAATTGGGTTTTGAACTCGTTGTTGCCGTAGTGTAGTAGCATCTCTTGTGATAGAATGCCTTCTATCTCTGCTTATAATGATTTTTTTAAAATCAAATTCTTCTACATTTTTGTTTCATAATAGATCTTTGGAATCCAAATTTGAATAAATAGGGCAATGGTAATATATTGGTTCAATAATTTGTTCATTTCTGGTTGATTGTGTATCATATCTTGAATTCATTGCAACTACAAAGAATTTACCCAGAATGGAAACACAGTCAATCTCAATAGATTATTCTGATCCATAAGTGAAGAGATATGAAAACCCCATGTGACCATCATTAGTTTCTGTGAGGCTCTACTTTGACTCATCACAAAATACTCTCTGGATTGTGTTAGAGTTCAATATTTCTAATTCTGGCTGTTTGTGTGATCAAATTAACTGCCACATGAGATCAAAGACAGACATCAATCTTGTTCACTCAAATACACAGAACCAAAAACATGGACTTCAAAATCACAAACAGAGGGTTTTTTATCTATTCTATGTGAGGTTCATGATTCCAATCCTCATAGATCAAAATACGTTGCTACTGCTTTCTTTATGCCTTTGATAATTTTGTTTGATTTCAATTGACTGTAATTTTTGGCTGGGAATTCCTTTTTTCATTTCATTTGAATGCTTGAAACAATGTAGCACATGGACCAACCAATCTAATGAAGGGTTGTGATTTGAATATAATGATGATAAAACACACAGTGATTTTGGTAAATATGATCTTGTCTTTGCCTTCTGTGAAAATCTTGAAGTTCATGGGTTGACAAAGAGAGATCAAAGTTTGAGACAGGACAATAACAATTGGTCTGGAGTGCTGTGATTTCCAGAATAGTTACAATCAGATTAATGAATAAAAGAAAGAGTGTGATGTGAAGTCACTTTTTTGTGTAAGTAAGACTTTCAGAAACCACAGTAAAAACAAAACAAAACAGACCTTTGAATTTGACAACTTTGAATCAATGAGCTCCAGGAGGAAGCAGTTGTTGTTCATTTTATTCAATATCCCCTTGACCGTAGAAAGGTCTTTGTGATACTATGGCACAATTGGGCTGTGGGTTCCACACTGCTAATTTATGTTGCACTTGTTCTAATCTTGACATGCTGGAACACTATCTATAGCTGCCTCCATGGGCTTCCAGAGTTATGGTAAACTCAGAGTCGGACAATATTCAAGAGCAAAGGATGTTATTGGGTACAGCTCCTCAGGGTTGCTACATCATCTCAGAAGATTCCAAAGTGTGTATCTGTGATTCATTAATCCAAATCCAGGCATGTATGGAAGGATTGACCACATCTACAAAGCAAAGCTACATTGATATAAAATCCTTTCACAAAAAAACAATGGTGTGGCTATTGATTTGATGTAAAATATGGACTTCTGACAAGGTCTGGCCAACAACACAGGAATGGTTGCTGATGATATCATGGATGATCCAAGTAGTTATTTAGGATTTTACTGGACATATCACAATAGTTTAAGTATTCTGTTTGGGGGATTCTATTTGGATCGCCAATTTCAATGTTGATACATATCTCTAGCATGAAGCATAAATGACATTCCTCATGTGTATCACCTTTGAAAATGCCCTGTTGTGCTTTAAGGCTGTGGCATTGGATTACATTCTTGTAGTCATGCACAGTCACTGCAAACAACAAAAGACAGTGTTGTAGCTGGAGGAGAATTGATGAATGAGTCCCAAAGTGAGCATGTGTACACTTGTGCTGAAAAGTGCCTTACCATATATCCTGACCTAAGCCCAAACGCCTAACCTAATAGATAACAATTCCTCATCAATTGGCATATCTCAAGCATATTCCATCAGTAAAATAACTGGGGTATTTTATTGAGGATCCTAGTCCATGCCAACTGGGTTATTGATTCAGTTGAAAATACTCATACTCAATGTTTCATAATACCAGCTCTCAGCTACTACATGGTATCAATCACAACCTGACCGCAAAGCACAAAGTTGACTGTGCAAATCAAGGTCTCACAGTTACAGTACATCTGCTATGAAAGTACAAACATTGTACATGTTCCCAGAGCTCGCGGAGGTACAGGGTAGTCCATTTAGTAGGGGAGAGAATTCACGGGTGCAGATTGAAGTTTCACGGGCATGACAGGTGGAGAGTGGTAGCCAGATGTCAGCTGAGGAGGGACGCCTCAGAAGAAGTGGAAAGTTTTTACCACTTCTCCTACTCACTTCCCTGTGCCCTTTTTGACTGCACTCGAGAATTCGTCAAGCTCTTCTTTTTGCTCTCTCACATTCTCTTTTAGCTCATATTTAGTTTCTTTTAAAAAGAAAAAACATGTTTCATTGTATTCATCACATAGACTATTAAATGTGGAGACAATTAGCTAGAAAATCATTCTTAATAAAATACCACAATCACCCAATGATTCAAGCAGCAAAGTTGGCAGAAGAGGCGAAATTAGCAAAGTTCCTGAAGGAGAAAGCACAAGCAGAAGAGAGAACGAAGAGAGCGAGTCCTGATCACCTCAAGTAGGGCACCAGACGCAAGAAGGAGACAACCTTTCTCAACAAGTTCCAAGGTTCACCATAACTACAAACACCCAACCGTTGACTAGTTTGAGCCAATCGAAGGCAGTCAGAATGGAGGATTTAGTGGATTCCAAATCCAATTCGGATGGGTCAGAAGGTGACAGCAAGTCGTCCGAGACCGAGGAAAGAGATAGGTCCAAGGAGAAGGTAAGAGGGAGGAAGAAGAAGAAAGGATTGAAGAAAGCAAAGAAAGGCAAGGAGAAGGAGACATCAATCTTGGTATCATCTTTGGTATACGGGAATGGTGAATTAGAGGCGGAGGAGTTAATGGGGTTGATTGAAAATAACTTTGGTAAATACATACATTTTCAAAACCTCTAGATGGTGGACACCTAACTTTCCCCATCCATCTCGCTCTCCTTTCCCCACCCTACTTTCATACTCTCCAAGATCAGCGATCAGGAGTAGTTCATAGCAGTACTTTACTGTTGTAGCAGAGACAACCTTGAGGGAATCATGATATATTCCAGCGGGTTTACCCCAGACGACCTCTGCAGGAACTCAGGGCCAATGACTGGTATCAGCTCCAATGCATTATTGTCGAAGCTCTAAAAAGATTAAAGATTAAAAATCCTACCTTGATGTTATCCCTTGTAAGACACGAGAAGTGATACAGAGACCTGAATCTGGTTTATACTTGTCTATTCAACATCTTTGTACCATTCATGGAGATCAGACTAAAACAGGCGTACTGATTATTCCCATTCAATTTGTACATCCTTACCCAGTCCCTAAGCCTGAAGGTAAGCCCTCCCAGACCCAGATACCCGCCCTGCAAGCCACTGATGAAGGGAGCGAAGCAATCTTGGATAGACTGGCGAACGCTATCAAAGCAGAAGATATCAATTCTGTTAAGCTATTGAGAGATAGACTGGTAGAGGTTTTGGCAAAGGAGGATAGAGTAAAAGAAGGAAAGTCGAAGGAGAAGAAGAGAAAGAAAGGAGAGAAGTCAAGCAAACCCAAAGGGAAAGGGAAAACGAGAAATAAATCCTCTGCAAAATCCAAAAAGAAACAAAGACTGGAAAAAAGAAATTTACATTCTTCCTCACCAAGCAGCGCAGTTTCCCCCTCCTCGGATTCCTCTAGCTTGAGTTCCGGAGCAGATGGAACTGGGAGTGACTCCTCATTGTCCTCTTCGAGTAACTCCTCTTCATCGTCATCCTCTTCGTCATCAGGTGACTCCTCAGATAGTTCCTGTAGCTCTTCTAGCAGCATTAGCTCAGACTCAGACTCAGGTCTGAAGTTCAAGAGAATGAAGGCATCAACGTTTGATCTTCTGAACTTGCCAGAGAAATGGCAGAAGGCCTTCAAGAAGATGAATCGCTATGTACCCCTGTCTGTATTCAAGCGCTCATACATCAAAGCTCATCATGCAGCGGGAGCTTTCAACTCGAAGAAGAGGAATGGTCCATGGCCGGAGACTTCAGAAGTCGAACTGGAACGTAGGATGGGTTATGGCGAATTCATACTTGAATGCGACCTAGAAGCAAGATACGCAAACAAACTGTACCGCCACAAGGCCTATGCGGCTTACATCTCAGAGCACAAAGCGACAGTCAGTAACCTTATGATTAAACACAAATGCTGGATGGTAGGACTTAGATATCACTTAGCGATTAGGAGTGTGATCTGCAGGAACCGATCAGGAGTGATCTATCATAAGAAGAAGAAAGGAAAGAAGGGGAAGAAGGTAGAGAATGTGGTCTTACCGGAAGGTTTACAGGAGGAAGCGGCTATGGTAGCGAGATGGGAGGCGGATTCTGCACGAGATCTTATGTATGAAGAGAGCCCGTACACCCCTGGGCAACCTAAGTTTGGACACGACTTTAGGACAGGCCAACCAGTGGAACCACCTAAGCCAAAAGACGACTGGTCCTGGAAGGGGAAGGGTTACGGAGGAGATAATAGCAGAGGCTGGGGTCAGAAGAGACAAAGGGGGGGGAATCGGGGCAGAGGTCCAAGTCTAGCTGAAATCCCAAACGTACCTTATGTCCCACAACCCTTTGCCCCCAGCTATGCTACGGGCCCTTGGATCCAAGCGAGTCCTTCGAATTTTTCTGGCCATTCCAATTATGCTGGTCCTTTGAATCACGTAGCGCAACCTAATTTTACTGGTTCCTCGACCCAGGGCTGGCTAGCTCAAGGACAACAGCACGTGAATAAACAAGCAGGGGCTTCGTACAGAAGTGGTAGGAACCAGGGTAAAGGCAAAAAAAATGGGAAAGAAACAATTGGTAAGCACGGTCTAAATGGGAAGGCGGGTGGCTATGGAGTAATTTACTTACGATTGACTTCCCCCTCTACCCCGTGTGCTCCTACGTCAAATTTTCCTCTATCCCATCCGTTCCCACTCCGGGAAATTCCCCTTTGGTTGACCTTCATCCCGACAATGCCAACCGGCGTTCGTGGGTACTACTTGGATGCTGCTCCTCATGTGCGTTCTCTGGGGGTCAGTTTATTCTTAATTGAATTTAATGGTGGGTACCACGTGGATTAGATTGTCTAGAGGTTTTATGCCCACTTTAGTCTCCGAGTGAACAATATTTGAACCTTGAAATGAATTACCTTTTTGGAAATTGTGCCCCCCCCTCTATTATTCATGATCTAGGAGAACAGTCGTGATGTCCCAATTGCATTGAAACAAGATGCCACAAGATCATTGAGTGCGCACAACAACGTAGAGGCTGAACCCCTGACTAAGAGAGCTGCCCTTAGGCCTTTACCAGTGCCAATTGAACTAGACACAGAACACGGTTCAGAAGACATGCTAGACAAGGCCTCGGAGGAAGACTCACCGGATTCGCTGTCAGAAGAGGAGGTTACAGGGTATAAAAAGATTCTCCCCCTCCATAAAAGGAAGATCTATAAGACGGAAGTGACAACTCATTGGCCTGGAAGAGTGAGATGCGACATGAACCTAGTTGAGTGGACCAGACTGATGAAGATGGTAGGCCTGGAAGACGAGATACCTTACCACTGCCAGCATTAAAGAGGTTCCCAGATGGGAATACGGGTCCTAGTGAGCAGATTCCCATTCTGCTACTGTTACACAGTTCCATGAACATTTCTTGAGTAGCCATTGTGATATATGTAGTCAATATTTTGGAATGTGCGTCTCAATCTGAACAAAGTTACAGCATGTATTACACATGATTTTCTTATCTAGATGAGCAGATAACTGAGCGGACCTGTATGTAGCTGATAGCTAAGGATTTACTTTATGGCTCAGATGTGCAGTGCAAGATGATTTGATTCTCCACTCTTCTTTCAATGATATTCCCAGCCTAGGTCATGTTCCAACCAGGGAACCTATTTAATGCTGTCAGTGTACATTGTTGACGGTTTCACAGAGGGTTTCTGTCTTGGCATTCCTCAACATTCGCTAGGAGAGAAGAAATGGTACACCTTCAAAAACCACTCCTCAGCACTATTAGTGAAAGATCAGATAGAGAAGACGTTAGCAAAAGAGCGGAAGGAAGGGAGGATACTAGGGCCATTCACGCACCAGGAAGTCTACGACAAACTTGGCTTCTTTAGATCAAATCCTATGGGCAGCGCAATTAACGGGGACGGCTCGGTTCGGCTCATCAACAACCTTTCTCACCCACAAGATGACCCGGATATCGCTTCAGTAAACTCCTTCGTCGATAAACATAATTATGTGACACAATGGGATGATTTTAAAACGGTGGCAGATTTCTTCAGAGCAAACCCAGGAACATGGTACATGGCCTTAGTTGACTGGGCAAAAGCTTATTGTCAGCTCTGGGTACACCCAAGTCAAAGACACTTTCTATGTATTATGGATTTCTATGGAAGGGTTTGGATTGATTTAGTAGTCGGATTCGGAGGGGTGGCCAGTTGTGGGGTGTTCGGAGGACCGGCGGAAGTGTGGAAGGAGGTGGTAAAGAAAATATTGAACTTACCGATGATTTTCAGGTGGGTAGATGATAACCTCCTATTCAAGAGACCGGACTTGAAGATTGTCTTGAAAGATATCGTAGATCTGAGTAATAAAATGGGGGTGAAAACCAACCCAGAGAAAAACAAAGAATTTACGGAGAGTCAGCGTTATCTAGGTTTTGTTTGGGATGGAGTGAGACACACGGTACGACTACCAGACGACAAACTGAAGCAAAGGAGGGAGCAAGTGGAGGAATTTCTCCAACCAGGAGCCAAATGGAAGTACGAACAGGTCGACGTACTGGTTGGTCAATTGTGCCACACGATCAACGTGGTCCCGCACATGGCGGCATACCTCCGATCTTTTTACCGCTGGCTAAAGAGTTGGAAGAAAAAAAGAGTGATGAGAAAGACGCCAGAGGACGTGATAGAAGATCTCAAAGAATGGAAGTTCTGCCTACAAGAATTCAAATGCCTCCATCTGGTCAAAGACCCCCGGACAGAATGTGTCAAATGGGTGGGCAATGCCTCGTCCTCATTTGGGTGAGTGGACCACCTGAGTCTCTTTCAGTGACCATTGACCTGATCGGTTTAATTTTCACGATTGACTGATTGGGAACTCTTCTTCGGGCGTTAGGGTGGGAATCCTGGTAGGCCAATTTTGGGCTTGTTTCAAGTTTTCAGAAGACTGGAAGGTCCTAGGCCTGCAAAAAGAAAAACGCTCAATCGCCTGGGCGGAGACTATAGCGGTAAGACTTGGTCTATTAGTCCTGAGTAAGGTTACAAGCGTGAGGGGAAGATCGTTCTGGGTTGAAATTGACAATACTACCACGGAACACACTATCCGCAAGAGGAAGTGTAAGGACAAAAGAGTGAATAATGAGTGGAAAGAAATTCAGTGTCTTCTTTCGGTTTTGGGGTGTAACATCAAGGAGAAACGAGTTACCTCTAAGAACAATGATGCGGATGGCTTGTCCCGTGGTAAAGCGACAGGCCTGCAATGGTGGAAGGAGGTGCTAGTTGATGTGCCAAGAGACTTGAAACCTTTCTTTTCACAAGTTACTCCGCCAACGGAGATGAACGTTTAATAATTCCAAGGTGGCCTTTTGTTAGATTGTTGTTTTCCATTATCCATATGATTGTACATAGCCGTGTACCTCATTCTATTCTTTTAAATCAATCCCCCATAATTCTTAGCAAATGACGAAGAGAAAATCAAAAACAAAGTCAAAAACTCCTCTTATTGAATCAAAGTCCGATAAAGAGCTAAGAAAGATGACCAAACCCTTTGGAGTCTTCAAAAAGAATGCCTTGGGAGTGGATATCTCGGATACAAACAAAGTGCAGAAACACTTCCTAAGAGGGGCGTGGAAAGATGGAACTCTTAAGCATTACAATTCAGGGATTGTGAAACTAATGCGGTTTGCTGAAGTCAAAAACGCACCGAGAAACAAGCTCTTACCAATCTCGACAGATACACTCCTACACTTCATTGTACGGGGCTCCAAGAAAGGTGATAATCTAGCAAAAGAGGACGAGTCGGTCAAGTCCTCGACAATGAAATCATACCTTGCGGGCATTAGAGCATGGCATCTTTTTCACCAAAAGAGATTCCCGTCGGACTCAGATGCTGCGGTGAAAGGCCTCCTGAAAGCATTGCGAATGGTGGAACTATGAGCCAAAGAAGTCGAGAAACTTATTACCTATAGAATTAAGTTCTACTGTGGTAGATTAGACCTGTTGAGTAATGACAACATAAAGCTCTCTCGAGAAGAGAGAACTTTACATAAGAGTATCTTTAGGTTTCACCTAAGCCTCACATACACACCTCCTTGACTCTACCCTACATGAGAATGGAATGAGGAATTTATAGAAGTGGAAATCATAGTCAACATAAATTTTTCAATCTCAGAAATGAGTAGGGAGAGGTTCATGGATTTTACCAAGAGACACAGAATTGCTTGGCATAGGTTGACCTTGTATCAAATTAATCAGAATTACAAAGACTAAAATCTGTGGAAGTTTGTCTCTTCCATCACTTACAGGAATTAGCATCCATTCTGTGAGTTTCTTACTTCTTGGTAAGAATATTTATCATGTGCATATTAAAGCTTAACAAACTTTAAATATACATAAATTAATATATCTGATTTGCAAAAATATATTCCTCCTGAACTTCTACCTTGGCCTGTAATCACGGCTGAGGTAGCAGTGTATTTGGGGGATCCCGGGAAGGGGATCAGCTCACTTTTGTGTCACGGTATAATTACCAATGACTTCATGCTGATCCTCCGCCCAGCTGGGTGGGTGACTTGGATTTGAAATTTTAATTTCACCAGTTTAAATTGATTATGTGATGAATGAGATTTTTTGGAGATGTGATGAGGTGTGAGGTCTGATATTTTGTATATCAAATTTCAGACTCTTGGTTTGAAAACTCAGGTGTTGGTTTATGGGTTTACTAGCAAAATCAGCGGCGGGCGCCGCCTTAATAAGTTACATCAGATTATCTGCGCTCATGAACATCACATCGATTTTGTTATTTCTCCTCTTTCACTCTTGAGATCTCCCCCTTCATTCCTGATTCTATGTCACATGATTTTCCTTTTACAAGTCAAGGCCTTGAACCCCAGCTCACTGAGATGACACCTGACGCTATTCTTAGCTCCTTGCAGAGTAAAACCTGTGCCCTTGTGACGGCCTTGCGCAATGCAACAGGCAAATCATCTCTTCTGCCAGTGGAACATTCATGACACCATCTTGGTGTTCATAGTATCAGTGCCATGACCTTGGCTTTCTACTCTACATTGCAGGAACAGCCACACAAAACTCATTACATTTCACATTGATATACCCGCACCCTGGGTGTAAGCCAAGCTGACATGATTCCGCTGCCATGCTCTGTTGGGCACCAGAATCACTCAGCTCCTCAGTTACCAATATAACTCAGACCCGCACTTAAGCCGCACACTTCCAAAAATCTGATGACAACGCAATACCAATTCACATCAATCCTCCTCCCATGCAAAAAGACTACTTGCCTGGATGATAACTCAGTGATCCGGTTTGTGCAAACCCAGTCAATTGGAAACTTGCTGCCTAGCCTGCTTTGTGCAATCAAGATTGGTATTTTATGTTCAGTGTTTGAATCAATGGCTGTATGAGGGTTTTTTGACTGAAGTTCTTTGAAAGCTGAATGATTGTTCTTATTTGAATAGTTCATCAAGTTTTCTGTGATTGGATCCAAAGTGCTTTCTTGATAATAGTTGATGATTGAAGTTGAAGTGGGATTAATTCAAAGGATTGGATTGAATTCTAAAGTTGACAAGTGTTCTGTTGCCTTTTTTGATAAGCTTGAAATAGACTAATATCTGAATGTGAAATGGATATAATTTTGCTGTTTACATTGAAAGTATAATAAGCTTGAGCATACTCTCTAATTTGGCATATCAAATTCAACTTGGTACAATTTGATGGGATTTTATCCAACTCAAAACTATCCAATATGATTTTGCTTGATCTGATTTCAATCAATTTCATTGGATTTTGTTTTATTCCATTCAACTCCATCCAATACCATGGAATTACTTCTGAATTGAATACAAATTATTCAATGATTTCTTTTTTGATATGTGTTTTCATTTTCATCTAACACATCAGGATACCTTTTGCCCATGTTTTCTGAATTCCTACTAGATTTAATCATTGTTACATCTACTAAATAATGAATCTGTTCAAAGGATAGAAACAATAATTATTTAATAGACTCAGTATCAACCAAAGCAAAGAAAATCAAAAGATAAAATCACTAACCTGAGCTGTTTCCCAATCATATTCATATTTACAAGTAAACAGTTGACCTTCAAAACATCTGAAGTTGATTTAGAACGTTCAAATAACATAGGTTTTGTAAAGCAGGTGTTAATTTACAATTCCTTTTCAAGCCTTTTATCCCTCCTTTCAATACTGCAGGGGCAACAAAATCCACCATAAGATGGAATTTCTGAAGAAACTGATTTAATTAACTTGACTCCTTCTAGCATTTGTTGAGAGTTTCTATTGATTTCCAATTGGTTGGGTTTGAAGTACCTACATCAATCAGTTAAAGAAGTATCAGTCTGAATCAGTTGATCTACCATTTGCCTTTTGAAAAAAATTCTAAATCTGTGATAAACTTACCAGCACCTACCTGTAGGTACCAGTACGGTAGCTAACACTGCTAAACTGTTTGTTCAGCTAAAGCTCTTGTATATTTATTTTCAAGTAACCCAATGATATATTTAGCTTCTATATGTTGATAAGCTGTTGACACCATAGTAATAATTCCCTGAGATGAAAACAACAAAAAGGAGAAAAAAACATCAGATGTGTATTCAGAAAACTCCCGAAAGAAAAGAAAGAAATGACAGACCTGAATTTCTTGAAGTAATAGCTATGGTGTTAAAATCTTGATATACACTGTTAGCAGTGATAAAGAAATTTGGTTTAAACGTTACTTTTTGGGAAGATTGACTATTTTTGCCATTAAACCTATATCCCCTACTTCCTTGATATTGGATTTCGCTTGAGTACATAGGTGTTCTAAACATTGAACATTCAATAGCTTTGATTGAGATCGATTCACAAAGTCCAAGTTCAATGCGATTGTAATCTGGACACATCTGTAGAAAGATCAGATTCTGGAAAGTTAGATGGCTTTTGAATTCAACCTTTTATCAAGAAGAGATCTAAAAGACTCAACTCGATTGATACATAGATCAATGATCTCGATTGATTCATTTGATAGCTTTCACAGGATATTGACTTAAATATCTAGAGATTCCTAGTTGTTGGGCAGTCGCGTCGATCAATGTAGCTGTTCGGAGGGGGAGAAGTGAGTGGATGTAGGTGATGGTCAAAGTCTTGGATCTAAGGTCTATTGTAGCAGAGGCAATACCAAGAGGTGATACTGTTGAGAGTAAGAAATGTATCTGTTAAAGCTATACTGGATTTAAAAGAGTGGTTTCACAAAACAAAAACTGTGAGTCAGTAAGGTTATTGATTGCATCGCAAAAGATATGACTGGTTTTTTATTAAGACAGACATCACTGAAATAGAAGTACAAGATGAAAGACAAACCTGTAGCAGCCTGTTGCGTTTGTAAGCCATAAATATTGATGATTGACTTTGACTCAGACATCAATTTAGCCACTTTCTTTGAATCGAGCTCCTGAAAGCCAAAAAAGAAGAGACTGAGACTATTTGAGCATCAAATCCTAGATCGGATATGTTGAATAGTAGCATTTTGAGCCAAGAGAGCTACAGATACTTAGTCGATCCCATTGAAAGAGCCAATTTGATGTTCAATAGTTGAAGGACATCACTTTTTAACAGGGAGTGATAATAAACTCAAAATCCTGAGAATAATCGGTGGTGGATGAAAAACAAAAAAATCAGTTAAGATGATCAAAAGATATCATAACGGTTCAATCAAGGTCTAGAAAAGTTGAAAGAAAAACTCAACTCAATTTCACCCCATAAACATTTAACACAAACGTTGGTAGTATTTGAAGTTTAATCACGATGAACTAATTCAAAGGCTCAAGTTTATTTGATTTGGTTTTGTTTTGATCATTTAAAGCAGGATTAGTTGAGATACACCGAATTGAACCCCAATTCTCATAGCCAATTTTGGTTTCAAACTGGTAATGAATAAAGGTGAATACTCATTTTTGGTTACAGAGAGAGGTCAACGCTAACAGTATGTTGAGCAGAGAGTTCTTCATCACTAATACTAAAGATATATTGTGGTAATGAACAAGATGAGTTGTTGTTGGTAGTTGTAGGTTGATTTTGATGATGTAAGTCAAATTAATTGTGATGTTGATGTTGATCTTGATCTTGATCTGTAGATGATGATGATGATAAAGTTGAAGTAAATGAAGTATGTGAATTAGGTGAAGTTGAGATTGATATTGGTTTGATGATTGTTGGTGTTGTTGTTGATGTTAGTTTAGTTGGATTAGTTTTCCTCATTCTACAAACTGATCAATTGAATAAGATGGTGATTTGATGGGAGCTTGACAATGGTTGATGAGCACCTGTGTGCACCCTAAAGCACCAAGTGTATTGGTTGATATTGACACCTGTATCAACCAATGTAATTGGAAAACCCCCCTTTAGAATTTGTTAGTAAGATAGGTGGTTCTAAGGTAACCTAGAACTATCCTCAAGTCCCACTTCTACAAGGGGGGGGCCTTGGCCCCCCCACACGCACCAAGGTAAATCTTACTACCCAAAGACTAAATCTCACTACTCAAGTAAATATATTACTACTCAAGCACAAAATCTCACTACCAGATCACAAATCTCACTACTAAAGTAAGTAAATTACTACTCAAGCACACAATCTCACTACCAAATCACAAATCTCACTACTAAAGTTCAAATCTCACTACTAACGTACGAATCTCACTAGCAAAGTACATATTACTACTAAAGCACAAATCTTACTACTACCACTAGATGACGCTTGCTACCTTTCAAACCTCACCTTGATATTCTACAACTCAAACCTCAACCTCTCAATAATTCAAGACTCAAACCTCAAACTCTCAATACTTCAACAAAGACCAAATCATACCATCTATCTAAGTCAGTACCATCATCACGACCTCAGTAGAGTAACGTAAATTTAACTAACACCATCACCTACTCCAACTTGTTCAACTCGCTCCTTTCAAGAATCACCAGAACCTTTACCACGAGAACCTTTACCACCATCAATATCGTTTAAGCCGCCTATTCACAAGTAACGT
This sequence comes from Melampsora larici-populina 98AG31, assembly GCF_000204055.1. Taxonomy (NCBI): domain Eukaryota; kingdom Fungi; phylum Basidiomycota; class Pucciniomycetes; order Pucciniales; family Melampsoraceae; genus Melampsora; species Melampsora laricis-populina. Next base: position 144,044 of record NW_006768854.1, on the reverse strand, counting down.
TCAAGCGGCCTATTCTCAACACCCAGTAAGTCAACATTTCTCTCCCTCATGTGGCCTATACAATCCAAGCACTAACTCAAGACCTCATCCAAACAAATCCAGTTCAATAATAGCGATGATGCGATCCGGCCTCCGCAGGAGCCAAAGACGTTCAACGTCCCCTTCCGAATCATCTGACCACGGAGACAGCTTACCCACACGGACTACCACCTCACGTCGACGAAGACCAGCCAAGACTAAGTCTCCAGAAGCCCACAAGAAGCCCACCAGGAAACGAGCACGCTTCGATGATGACGAAGACAATGAAGACAATGAAGATGAAGATAATGACGAATTCAATACCAACCACGAGCACACCAATACAACATTCGAGCCTACCCCAAATATGAGTAACTATTGTGAACTCGGCATGCAGTGGGGTTTGGCTTGAGCCGAAAAATACCTCGCCAATCTCAATGTTCCCAAGAACAACCGACCATCAGGCACAGGCCTTTACGAGGCACAATCCCTTCAATCGTCATACCAGATCGACAAGACAATGCTCTGCATCGTCTTGAAAGTCAGCCAAAAAGTCATCGATGAAGCTCTGTGAGTATGGTATATTTTAGGATTTGATGTGTAATTTTAAACATTACAATGATCTGATTCATCTTTTCACGCCTTACCAGATTGGAAGGCCCCCTAGCACGCGAACCCAATATGTATACGAATTATCAAACTTACAGTAACGTTGCCACCTCGACCCTAAGTAAGTCACTTTGAAAAATTGTTCCAATCCACAGTCACAACTATTAACTCACCAAGACTTCCCTTGCCAACCTAGTGCCACCCAAGGGAGTCTCGAAAGGTTTCCGTGAACGCAACCGCACTGTAGGCTTGACGTGGTCAACATACGTAGACGAAGAACAAGAAATATTTACACCTTGCGTTTTTGAGCGTCTCTGTGTAGCGACCAGTGAAGAGTATGCACTCACCTTGACCCCGCTTGGCATCACTCCATCGATTGCTGGTCAAGACGCACGTACAGGTACCTCAACTTCTGGCCTTGAACCACTCACCCAGGAAGAACTCGATAAATTTGTTCCAGTCTTTGAGCGTTTGGTCGACCTAAAGAAAGTCAAACAGGACCTCCACCAGGGCAGACTTTGGAGACACAGCGGGAAGTCAAGTAACCGGTCATCCGAGCTGCTAATGAAGCATGAAATCGGTAAGGTTTCCCGTCAGGCAAGTTGATAACGTATCTTTTCCTTCCTGCCAATCATCACAAACTTACGCAGCTTGATCCCTCTAGCTTTGCGTATTGCAAACTCACTTCAACTTACAATTCCACCTGATGGTTGCGCGTTGGAACCCAGCCAGCTCAACCTCTAAAGCCCTACTCCAGGATGAGTACACCTCCTGTGAAAGATGGGTTCGGTTACAGAAAAAAACTCACCTTTTGGAGCGATTCACCTTTGAAGCGACCAAGGCCCCACAACATCTCCGTGTGAAATATGATGACCCCAAGCCCCAATCTGCCTCAGCCGCCCGACAAGCCGAAAAGCGCAAGGAGCTATCGCAGGCCCACAATGATTTGATAGGTGATACTCCATCTGTTTGATTTCATGTTTCAAGGTGCTAACCAACCTCTTTTCGAATATTAGCTCCCCACCTCAGGCACGGGTATCAGGGCAAAGGAGACGCGCACCCCAAGTGTCCAAACTTGAGGGAAGCTTTCACCAAAAAGACTTACCGAGGCGATTTGGCACTTACTTTTAGTCGTACTTCCGAAAGCAAGGTGACCGAGTTGATGATCTCCAAGGGGCCTAGCTGTCTTACAAATGACAAAGTAGACGCCTGGATTGATGACATTCAATCAAAAAACTACACTATTGTCAGCGCGGAGAAGCCCAAGCAACATAAGAAGCAACTTGATGGCAATTGCGATTCCGACTCCTTAAAGTGTAACTCACCTTCAGAAAATTCCAAGAAAAATGCAGATTTACCTGAAGAAGATGGCGATTCTTCAAAGAGTAACTCCAGTTTTGGATTTGCTGATGCTCAAATCCTCGAGCAGCTAACCGCTGTTGATCAGCGCACATAGATGATGTTATTTACAGGGAAATCATTCAGATGTGATGGATCGGCCACTTTTATGCGGCTGTCTCTACAGCCCCGCTGACCCACCATCCTCCACCCCTTTTCGAAAGTTGCTTGCAGAACTAATCATATTATTGTGGATTGCTTACATGCGTTTCCTGAATTCCCATATCTTCTTTTCTATCTTTGGTTTCACTACTCCTTCAACTTATTGGTCTGAATGCCAAACAAATAAAGACAAAAAAATTACAAGATTGTATAATTTTTCTTAAAGTTTTCCAAATGTGTACTTGAGTTCAATTAACACATTCTTCCAAACTGATTAGGAGTTTGGATAGATGATCTCGCCTCATTACAAGTTTGACGCACTCAAGATGTCCGTTCATGGCCAAAGCGTTTAATTGATCGATATGTACTGACATGTCAGTGATTGTGACATGTCAGTTAAGTATGGCTTGACATGAAGTTGTACCAATGTAGCATTCACAGTATCTCGGAGTGACATGTTACTTAAGGCAATGTACGCATAAGGTCCAGTAATAAGTACATACCGCTCTTAATCCTAGGAAAAATCCGAATGTCCATTTCAAGGAAAACCTCCTCCCACCTCAGAGTCGACACGCATTAGGTGATTTCGCCCCTCGATATTTGCCCCTTACACCTCAAGGACCGGTTTCATAGATTCATTGCAACCTCAACTATACGAACTGCACCTACTACACAAACCAACCAGCAACATACGGAACCACACCTCGTTCCATAACCGTCGATCGCCGCCGTTCGGTTAGACAGTAAGTCATCGTTTGGTCTTCCATGATGTACTTTGGGATCAATACCTGCATTGCTCTACAGTACTAACCTCCTGTGTTCATCTTTTTGTAGCAGACGACGCCTATCACGAGCTAGCTCGTCAAACGTTCTGTTCAACATCATTAACAGTAATGTTTTATTTTCCTATTTGTTCATTTTCTTATATTTCCTCTCATCTGAACGTCACAAAGTAATGCAACACCGATGAGCAAAGGAGTGGGTTGCGCAGCTTGGCATAGATATCCTCTGCCCAACTTGAAATACAACCTGCAACCCCACTGACCCACTCCTTGCTCGTTTGGCCTTCCCTGCTTACTGGTGTCTTTCTATTCCATCCATTCCTTTCTTTTTTCAATGTACTAATCACCTATGATGATACGATATCTTTTTCAATGTACTAATCACCTATGATGATACGATATCTTTTTCAATGTACTAATCACCTATGATGATACGATATCCTTAGATATCGTATTTCCAATAAGATACTACGATCTGCACATACATCTACCCCAACGAGCAACAGACGGAACAACACCTCGAACCATAACCGTCGATCGCCGCTGTGCCGTTTGATAGTAAGTCATCGTTTGCTCTTTCACGATGTCCTTTGGGATCAATACCTGCAATGCTCTACAGTACTAACCTCCTGTGTTCATATTTTTGTAGCAGACGACACCTTTTACGAGCTAGCTCGTCAAACGTTCTGTTCAACATCATTAACAGTAATGTTTTATTTTCCTATTTGTTCATTTTCTTAAATTTCCTCCCATCTGAACGTCACAAAGTAATGCAACACCGATGAGCAAAGGAGTGGGTTGCGCAGGTTGGCATAGATAGCCTCTGCCCAACTTGAAATACAACCTGCAACCCCACTGACCCACTCCTTGCTCGCTTGGCCTTCCCACTTACTGGTGTCATCCTATTCCGTCCATTCCTTTCTTTTTTCATTGTGCTAATCACCTATGATTATACGATATGATCAGATAAAATTTAATAAGAAACTACAATGACGAACTTGGACCCTGAATGGCCTAAGCATAAGAGGGGCGAATTTAATAGCGGTAAAGAGTGGGTAGCTCGGTGTCATTGGTTTCGTTCTCATGGCCAGATGTCAACTCATGTTGACACCTCGACCAATGTTCACAGGAATGCCGAGTGTCCTGACGAAAATATCACCTTGCCTGGAGTGGAATTCATGTCGGACCTTTTAAAGGTTATCGATGAGAAGCGACAGACTGGTTACACCGATGATGATGTAAGTAATGTGGTGTCCACCTTACTCAGGCCAGATCGTTACTTACTGCCTTTCTGCGTCTGATCATCTTCATAGCTCCCAAAGCCCTTTCAAATGGCAAAATCCTATGCACATGTACCTCATGAATACCTGGCGCCGGACGGTTTCCCAAAGTCTAAGTATTGGCTTCATCCCGAGTGCAAATTTGCTGTAGTCAGCAAGGATAATCCGAACGAAGGCAAAGGAGGGGTGGTGTAAGCCAAACTGCACTCTTACCAGTTGAAGCCTCCGAATAACTGTGGCTGAACTCTTGCTGTATGGCTTCTTCATAGGCGAAGAGCACTTGACAAGTACCGCGAACTGGGTCGTGTGGATGTCCCTCCTAACCCTACTCTTCACCTGGTAAAAACTAGACGCAAAAAGGGACCGTACGTATAATTACTCATCCTACATTCAATGATCACAATATACAATATTGAGTCAAGTATGTGTTACCAATGTGTTAGTCGACATGCCGCACGGGCTGTGCAGAACATGAAAGCGAAAGGGACCAATCAGTCGGCTCAGTCAGCTAACCGCATAAATAAAACATACGATGGCCACCGCTATAGGCTTAATGATCCTATCCTACCTTATGAAAACTATGATCGTACGATGGAAATCATTCATAATACCTATAAAATTATTACACACGGAAAAGGTCAATTTGTGGATCGAGATTCACACAAACTTATCTTTACGTACTCTTTCGAGGATTTGGAAACGCTGACCCCGGAGGACCGCAAAGTGCATCAAGATGATGTTTCCACTATATCAATGTCGACTAAGCTCTTTAAGCGTTTACCGACTCCCAAACCTTTGACTCCGCCGAGTCTTGTAAATCCCTCTATTCCACATGGTAGGCTCAAATCTTGATTCCTTACAAGCTCCAATGGTGATGTGAAGATTGCTAATGAAGTCCTACTTCGGATACATCGGCTATGAAACATTTGAATACCACATCAGCTCACAACTCCGATATTCCATCATCTCCTCTTACTTCCCTTCCTTCATCCGATGCCGAAAGTGAAGAAGATTTCAAGGATAGCCAATTGGATTTTGCTTCCCAAGCCGGCAATCCAGTAATCAAGGACCGGTCATCATCCCCTCTAACTTCTCTACCGCCATCCGATGCAGAAGGAGAGGTTGCAACGTCAAGGAAGCGCAAGGCACAGCCTCTTTCAACCCGTGATAGTGATTCGAAAACCAAGAAGTTCAAAATTTTGCATCAGGCATCGATTGGGCAATCTGTTTTGTTGGTGCAGAATTGCAAGCGGTTGAAGAAGCGCAAGGTAACAACCAATGCCGCTTTAATTCATGGAAGAATGCACTGTTTTGGTCAAACAGTGGGATATTCAAGCAATATCCTCACCTCGCCTTACGTTCCACCCAAAGGTTCCTCACGCTCACTATACGAGGTGTTTTTGGATAGGCTCCCCGTCTTAAGTTCTCACATCGGTGGAAGATTCATGGACTTTTGTGATGTAGGTTTCAAAGTTGCTCGTCGGCTACTTAACGAACTCTGTGCACCTCAAATGGCATCAAGGTCGAAGTCTCAACCGTCCGGCCCACTTGATTTCGCGGCGAACTTTGCATTTACCTTTGGTAATTTTTACAACAAGCCGCATACCGATAACGACAAGGGCAAGGTTTACTGTCTATGGTACCCAATTGATGTTTTAAGCGGTCGTATTGTCACGAAATCTGAAGGTTTTGAGCTTGAAGGTGGTTGGTTTATTTTCCCGGAGTTCCGTGTGGCTATCAACTTTGGTGGTAAGTCAGCAGTGCAGATTGCATGGAATGGCAAATCCACCTTCCATCATACTATCCCTTCCAAAGAACGAATTGTGTTTAATAATCGAGGTGAGAAAGTACATTACACCCGCCTTGGGTGTTCATCACAAATCACTTACAAGATGGCACGTGCAAGTGTGAAGAATGGGACGGATGAACAGTTCAATTATACTTCAAACTGTGAACGCAAAGTAAGGGATGTGGAGGATATCTTAGAGCTACCAGATAGAAATTGGAAGATATGATAACTTCTATTATTTTGATAATTAGATTTTGTTTATTGATTTGTAATTTGCCTAAATTGTTTTAAACTTATAACACTGCGAACCATACAAATGATTGAAAACATACAATTGATTACATCCAATATTGATGTAGTCAATTGTCTTAGAAGTTCTATATTCCATCAACCGGCTGTGAAACCAATGGGGTTCACTAAGTGTTAATGCTGAACTGGTTTTGGTTCCTATAAGGGTCAGGGGTGTAGAGTCATGATAAGATTTTTATAACACCCAGGCGTAAAAAAGGTTAATCCAGAAACATCATTCATGGTGGCCAATATGAGCTATATGTGCAAAATCACCCAGTCATTGAGTCTTGAGTCACTTCACATTGTTTGGAAACACTCTGACCAGTTATAACACACAGGCGTAAAAAATGTTAATCCAGAACCATCATTCATGGTGGCCAAGATGAGCACTGACAAATGCTCATAGTATTGTTTGCAATAATCAGAAAAGCCAAAACACACAGGTGGAAGAAGTTAGGGTTAAGAAGTTAAGGTTTAAATATCAGGCGTACAAAGTTATGGGGGAGATATACCCAACCACGGCATGTTGTGTGCGTAATCAAAGGCTCAACCATCTCTTGATGTGTGGTGTCACTGCAACCCTTGAATGTGGTTTGGTGTAACACTAAACAATGCTCCAGGAATCATTTGCCACACTCAGACCAGCTAAATCACCCAGGCGTAAAAAGTTTATATGGTGGAAAAATAGCCAACCACAGCATGTTTGGCTATATGTGCAAAAACATGCTTCAACCATCTCATGAAGTGTGGTGTCACTGCAACCCTTGAATGTGGTTTGGTGTAGCACTAAACATTGCCCACAGAAATATTTGCAACACTCAGAACGGCTGGTACTACCAGGGGAAAAAATATATGGGTGAAAATTAGCTAAAGACATCATGTTTGACTATATGTGCAAAAACATGCATCAACCATCTCATGAAGTGTGGTGTCACTTCAACCCTTGAAAGTGGTTTGTTGTAGCACTCAACAAAGCTCCAGGAATCACTTGCCACACTCAGATCATCCATATCACCCAGGCGTAAAAAGTTATGGTGGAAAAATACCCAACCACAGCATGTTTGGCTATATGTGCAAAAACATGCATCAACCATCTCATGAAGTGTGGTGTCACTTCAACCCTTGAAAGGGGTTTGTTGTAGCACTCACCAAAGCTCCAGGAATCACTTGCAACACTCAGATCATCCATATCACCCAGGCGTAAAAAGTTATGGTGGAAAAATACCCAACCACAGCATGTTTGGCTATATGTGCAAAAAACATGCATCAACCATCTCATGAAGTGTGGTGTCACTTCAACCCTTGAAAGGGGTTTGTTGTAGCACTCAACAAACCTCCAGGAATCACTTGCAACACTCAGATCATCCATATCACCCAGGCGTAAAAAGTTATGGTGGAAAAATACCCAACCCGTCCATGTTTGGTGTGTAATCAAAGGCTCAACCAACTAACAGAGTGTGGTGTCACTTCAACCCTTGAAAGGGGTTTGTTGTAGCACTAAACAATGCTCCAGGGCTCCCTTGCAGCACTCAGAACATCCAAATCACCCAGGCATAAAAAGTTATGGGTGAAAAATACCCAACCCGTCCATGTTTTGTGTGTAATCAAAGGCTCAACCAACTAACAGAGTGTGGTGTCACTTCAACCCTTGATTGTGGTTTAGTGTATTACTAAACAATGCTCAAAGTATCACTTGCAACACTCAGAAAGTCTCTTACTCCCAGGGGTAAAAAGTTATGGTGGGAAGGTACCCAACCACAGCATGTTTGGCTATATGTGCAAAAACATGGCTCAACCATCTCAAGGAGTGGGGTGTCACTTCAAACCTTGAATGAGGTTTGGTGTAGCACTAATTCATTGCTCAAAGAAATATTTGCAACACTCGTAACGCCTGTCCCTGCCAGGGGAAAAATTAAAAGGGTGAAAATCAGCTAAAGACGTCATGTTTGACTGTATGTGCCAAAAAATGACTCGACCAACTCATGAAGTGTGGTGTCAGTTAAACACTTGAAAGCGGATGGGTGCAGCACTGATCAATGCTCAAAGGAATATTTAACACTCAGAACAGCTGTTACTCCCAGGGGATAAAAGCCAAAGATGAAAATTTGCTAAAGACGGACATCTTTGGCTAGATGTGCCATGCCGCTGATATGACATGCTTGTGTCACCTCATGTGTTGTTTGCTGGTTTGTTTATAATGTAGCAATGCTCCCCTTGCTCCACTGAATACAATGTGGCATGCTACCAGGGAAGTTAAGTACTCAACATACAACAAAGCACTGGAAGTGCTGATTTCCACCCGTAAGGGTGCGTCCGGTGGTTTTCAAACAATGTTGAATGATTATTTACATTCTTTCTTAAGTTCACACACATTTTGATATAAGCAAGTGATCAATAATGAGGAAACAACGCTAAGGTTGTTTTCCTGCTCATGTGACATTAGGTGATAATATCTGTCATGTGATATGTAGAAAATGGTGATTACAATCATGTATTCAAATCTTTATCGACACACGATTGTAATCACCAACCATATCATCTGCTAAAACACACGACGACTACTTGACTTCCTTAATGGCGCACAAATTTCGAGGCTACTGGAGGGCCATTTCAACGAAAGAAAGAGGATCAATACTTCAATCGTACCTCTCCACGATGGTCACTCGTCATTTTGAACTCGCGCAAACGTTTTGGTGGTCAGCGGTCACTTATTTACTTCAAATATTACGACTGTCAGGACAGATTAATTGAATCCGCATTAGGAAAATACACGAACATTCGATCGTCAACTGTGTATATTTCTCTCCTTTGACATAGGCAAGATGCAACTATTGGTGGTCAGCGGCCATACGATTTACGTAACGTAAGGAAGTATCTGGATTACCAATGGTGAGCTTATTCTATTCCCGATTGGGAACACTCGACACGTCACTACAATAGTTTGAACAGCTGACGTTTGATCTATCTGCCAAGCGTCTATTTCGCTCCCGTTGGGGACAATCGAAAGGCCTAAGCGCTAAAGTATCGCACACCAATAAACGATGGGCTTTTCAGTTAGATAAGCGTCATTTGACTCCAAAGACCTGTTGTGGCACAAGCTTACTAATTATCCCATGCGCCAGGAATCATGCCGGGCCATCGTCTCGTTCGCGGCATGAATGATCGGCCTAAACAACCCAAGGCCACAACCCCCCTGCAGCAACAACTGGAACTCAACCGAAAACGTGATTTAGAGCTTGCTGAGGCATCAGATGCTACCTTGGTAAGAAGGCTCAGGCATATTGACAACGCTCAGAAGCCTAGAGGTGAAGTTGACGTTGAGAACTTACCCGACTTACCCGAGGCTCGTAATGAAATAGATCACCCTGGTGATGATCCAGGCGAAGACCAAGATGAGATGGACTTGGACTTGAATCGCTTCATGCCCATGCTAGAAGAAGGTGGTCCTGAGAACGATCAAAATGCAGACGACCCAATAATGGCACATTTACGACGAGAAATGCACTTAGCGGACCGCCTCGCCAACAAGAAGAAATGGCTTTGGCAATACGCCATTATGTTACCCACCTTCCTTAGGAGACGGTTGGAAACATCGAATTGGGGAAACGAAATCAATTGGAATGAAGACTTACAAGAGCCCTGCAACTGCTCCGTGAGGACGGAGCAAGACGTTGACCTTGTGGACCTAGTATGTAGGTTGTGTAATTAATTATATAATATACTTGATAATTTCATCATATTATATACTATATACTAATGCTTCACACCTCCAAACATAGCCAGAGTGCGAAAGAAGATTTCGTTTTGCAAGAGATGCGATCTTTCTGACCCTCAAAGGTTGTTGCAGATGGGATACCTGGCTGCTTCACCGTCTCAGCCGCGCACCGCCTTCTCAGTGCGACTCATGGTTCACCATCACTCACAGTCGATTTGTTTAGCTGTTCCCACCGATGCTTACTGTTTAGCACTAAATGATGTGCTTAACAACGGCAGTCCCGAGATACTTACCCCTAATGGTGAGGTAAGCACGAAACAATGGGATATGTGAACAGTTTGATGGACACTGATGGATGCAGTTGCATAGCCTCGGGATTGGCGTGCCCCTTTCACAGTGGCCATAGATACCTATCGAGCTATACTTTTGCAAATTCGAGAGTTGGAAGCTCAAAAACTTAGACTGTCAGAGCTTGACAAGTTGGCCGCGAACTGTCCAAACTGTTTTGGACCACCAGTCGGCAACGTTAGGCCAGAGGAGCCTCACATTGTGGTTTGCCTCGATGGTAACTTCCAGCATAAGCGGCATGCACGTGCTAGTGTACCCATACCAGGGTCCGTACCCCCGCGACCGTCAATTTTCCTGGATCCAAAGTTGGTCCATGCGAAGGAACATTTCATGAGTCAAACCCCTGATGTACCAATTGACAGTGTAAGTTAAATTCGTTGACAATTTCAGTTGGCCTGACAGATACTCACGGGCCATATCTGGTTTATCTTTATAGGACCCATGCACAGAAGCTCACACCGCAGCTAAAGATGTGAGAGGACGAGGACATTTCAAGAATATGGATGAATCCCGTTTGCTGGGTATGGCATGTCAACATGACAATGTCCTTAAGTTTATCAATCTGATTCAAAGTGGCGAAAAGCAGGTTGCACTTGCCCATCATAAGGGGTTTAGCTTGAACTGACCGTGTATTGTAATTCAGGAACTATAATGCACTAGCACTGATAGAGTGGTTGCTAGAATTGCTTAAGAACGACCGGGATGGGACGAAGACTGTAGGTATCCTATATGATATAGGCTGTAACCTGGACAAAACTATCAAGAAGGTACGCCGCCCAGCACTCACATTTAATAATTGGCTGACCTGACTGCTACTGATATCCCCGCCTATTAGAAAGCAGTGTTCACCGATCCCAATTATGCTAAGCAGGTCAAATTGGGAACAGCTCTATTTCACGCCTACGCTCATAATTGGTCCTGTCAGCTGGAATACAATCCTTGACTCAATCGAGGTTGGGGAAAAAGTAATGGAGAGGGCCTAGAGCGTGTGTGGTTCAAAATATCGCCTCTGATAAGACTGCTTCGCTATGCGACTAAGCATCGCCGGATGGTCAGTCTGGATCTGTGGTGTCATCATCGCAATGAAGAATTGCGATGGAAAGCTGGTGAGTTGAAATTATTATGAGGCCAATCTGATGAGGGTCAAAGTCTAAGACTAATGAGCACGCTGGGAATACGCCCTACAGTGACTTTTATGCGTGGGCAAACCCGAAAATACCAAGCCGAGCTGGTTGACAGCAAACGGACGCTGGCAAAGCTACATCAGCAAAACCCGACACATACGGCGGAGTACTTTCAGTTGCAGTGGGATCGTCAGCGTGCATTGCAGCTGAAAGCAATGAGTGTCGAGGCAAAAGAGAAACGAGAACGGCTAGGAGTTCTGCTCACACTTGAGGAGGAGCTGCTAGAAGCACGGCAAGGATTGTTCCCTCACCTCCCCAAATAAGCCAAATGTATAACTTATGATAGTATTCGTTTCAGTCGGAGGATGGTTGATATGAATGCAGTGAATGATGCGATACGAACGGCTGAACAGCGCGATGCACTGCTGGATCTGCCAGCATCACTGGTTGCTCTCGAAGCTCAGATTCAAGCCGTGGCGGACGAACTTGGAAGTGCAGAACTTGTGAATGCTCGGCGAAGCACGAGTAAGTGTCGTTAAGATCAACGTATTTTTCATTTGCTTGATTACCATGCTGACCGTTCCTTACGTAAAGGTGTAAGAGTGAAGGCTATTCTTAGTGTCCAGGTGTCGTTAGGATTCTTATACGAGGCCGCTGTAGATGTGATCCAACAGAAGGCTAATGCAGCGATCAGAACCGGTCCGTACTTCACATGTTTACATAATTATAACATGACAGCTTGACATTGAACAAAACCACTAAATTCACGCTTGCTGCAGGTGCAACCCAGCAGCCACGTAATGAACAACTACGAAAGAAGAAACACACACTGCTGAAGAAGAAACTGGATACGTACTTGAGGCAAGCTTCTAAATACAATAGGCATCATCGACCAACGCCGCGACTAGCGACACCGACTTTGGAAGAAGTCTTGGCTATGGATCTGCTAGACCCTTTTTGGGATGACGTAGCGCTTGACCACCTTGAAGAGCCATGGGCTTCATGTGAGAGGACAAAGGAAGGCATCGTAGCGTTTCGAAATCAATTGTCGTCTGAAGAAGAACTGAGGCGTCTGGGGCGTGAGGTCAGGCAGGTCATGGGTTGGGCGCTTGACTATCAAGCTCGTGTTGATAGGATAAGGCCACATGAAGCCGTTAATGGCAAGTCCCACCTTACTTACCAATACGACCATTCTGTATTACTGATGTGTGTTTTTGCAGGTGGTGGGCGAGTAGCAGAGTGGAACTCTATCCACTCGGGGCTGGCTAAACGCACCTTTCGGCTATGGAAACATTGGGATAGGGCCTTGAGAGAGGTTGTGGAATCAACCAACGACTACGTAAATGGAAGGGTGGAAGCGGACAATGCCTTACTTTTGGGGTGGCAGCAAATGATCGCGCGTACGACAGGAGCTCCGATAGACCTATGTATGCTTCCAATTCGCTGGGTACCAAATACGCAGATGAAGAGGCAGAGTATCAACGCATACTTGAGTTAGAGGAAGATGAGGGTATTCATATTGACTGGGAGGTGGCCCTTGGATAATTTGAGACTGCAGAGATTGTGTAGCTTAATGTAGCTTAAGCGCCCCGGTGCTTGAATTCTAACATTTGTCTTAATCCATGTAGAAAGAAGTCTTTGAAGAAATATGAAATGATAACCAGAAATTATCTTCCAGTTATTTATGAGATGTCAAATATCACGCTTTTGGCAGTTGATGCGCTGGTATTTTTACCATCCTACACACATGTACAAATGTGACTCTCTTTGTGTACCAGTTTTTGAAAACAAAAACTGGGTTTTGATGTTCACACATGCATCACCCATATGTCTGTTAGACATTTTGCTTGCTCACTGAGCATTGTAACAAACTATGACTCTCGTCACTGAATCAAGACACTTTTTGGAAGTATGGGCGAACTTCTCTCCTGGGTCAGATATATATTAAATTTAGGTTGATATGTAATTTAATTTATATTGTTAAACTGATTCACCAATCATAGACCTACATGCAATCATTCATTGGGTGTTCTACATAATAATGAGGCACTCCGATTTGAATTCAAATCGGAGTGCCTGAGAGCATAGTTACAGCAGATGGAACAAGTTAAAACATACAGAGACAAAAGAAGGGGATGTTGAGATATCACATGTGTTACAATCACTCTCAGTCAATGTGAATACAAGCTCGACCTTTTCTTTTGGAGCGAGATTTACTTTTATTAAGATCCTTGATAAACACCGCATGAGAATATATTAGAGGTCTCCATGTATCCAACCAACTTGAGGCCTCGGTTTTATGAAAGCGTCGCCAAGTTGCACATACACGTGGAGCGGGGAAGTTGGTCCGTGTGAAATCGAGTAATAGAGAGGCAAAGTGCTGATCGGCCCAGGCGAGCGCAATGGGAGGGTTCAGATTGTGAGGTGTTGAGTAAAGAAAAACTAACTGACTATAGGCGCCAGGTTCATAGTAAAACACAGGCCAATTGAAAGTATTTGCGATGATCCCGCCCCAACTTGGCATGCTAAGCCAATGCTGTTGTTCGGAGACAATGTTGGGTTTGTTTGTGACAAGACGAGCCATTGCATCCGCTCGATTCTCAGGTAAGGGGCGGTCGTCGGCCATATTTGTGACTGTATCAGCCATCCGTTGACGTATACTTAGCCATTCGTCCTGTGACTCGCCTATTGATATGGCTATGGCTCGGAAGCCGCAGTGCCCGTTCAGTAACCGAGGATGATTCCCCTTTCGACTACT
>NW_006768854.1:127434-129201 GCF_000204055.1 Melampsora larici-populina 98AG31 | reverse complement strand
GCAGTCAATTTCGCTTCGGGTGAATGTAGTGGTAAATCGACTGGTGCCGCTGGTGACGATTGTCCGCTCTTTCCTCCGGTTGGGGTATCATGGGAAGTCGTTGGAGGTGAAGGTTGTGTAACTGGCTTGTTCTTGTTATCAACTGGTTGCAGATCCTCGAGTGTCGGCTGAGAAGAGATGAGGAGGTCTTCGAAGTTGAAGGTGGAGGCTGTAACTTCTGCTGATGGACCACATAAGTCTTCGATAAGTGTATCGACCTAGAAGAACACGTTGATTGGAATGAGGGCAATAAGCATATCACTTTCTGTGTCCACATTTGAATAGGATGGCGTACCGAGGGTTCTTCCTGGAGGCCTACGTCTAGGGCGGTGTGAGGTGACGTTTGGGTCTCGTTGTACGATTCGTAGAGCAATTTCTACATACAAAGAAACAGGTCAGATAGCCAAATAGGGTGCGGTTGGGGTGGAGTTGGGTGCGTACCTGTTGTGGGTCGGGTACAAATGAAACAGGTAACTTTGCTTCATTGTTGATGATGTGTTCATTCTTGATGATCGTTTGGATCTTCATCAGTACATCCTGCCGACAATCTGGAGCCATAGCGCATAGTTGGGCTCTGAGATTGGGGATAGTGGTGTCGACCGATTCCAGCGACTTGAGATCGGTTTCAATGGCATAGATCGGCTGTGCGGGTCGAGTTACGAGAATGGGTTTCGTCAAGGTCATATGATCATTTGAGTGATACGGCTGCTGTTCTTGAGGTGGCTGTTGAATCAAGTTTGACATGTCATTATCGAGAGGATTGGCGTCAAGAGGATTTGCGCCGAGCCGTTCTGTGTCGTTGTCAAGACAAACTCCTGGAGCTAGAATGGGAGGCGCGTTCGGCTTCTTGGACTTCTTGCGAGGTTTCACAGCTGGGTCGGGGGGGTGATTGTTACCGAGGTGAGTATGGATAAGAATCCAAGAGGAGGTTTGGTAAAGGTATCGGGTGTTGATTTCAAATGGACATCCGATTCGTGCTGATTTTGTTGTTGCTGCAACGCTTGCAGGGGGATAGCCCAATCGATAACAGTCGTACTTTGTAACAGCACTGCTGGTAAGTTGTGAGTTGCCAATTCGGATGCGATAGCCGTGATTTGTCGCTGGAAATGATGCCACGTATTTGTCCATCTTGCGACGATCCTTGTCATGAATCTCAATAATATCAGGTACTGGAAATTCATATTTGTTCTGTTGTGGGTTCATTATTGGTACGACGTATTTAGGGTGCTGTAGACTAGTTGCGAAGTTGAGAAGAGCAAGGTAGAAGGAGGTGGAAGTACATCAACACCTGATGTAGTATGATTTGCTTATCGCAAGGATACCAGTAAT
Source organism: Melampsora larici-populina 98AG31 (assembly GCF_000204055.1). Lineage (NCBI taxonomy): Eukaryota > Fungi > Basidiomycota > Pucciniomycetes > Pucciniales > Melampsoraceae > Melampsora > Melampsora laricis-populina. The sequence continues at coordinate 127,833 of NW_006768854.1, read as the reverse complement.
TCTTGAAGTTGTGAGATTTTGGGAGTGGAGTCGTGATATGGATGGGATTGTACTGGTCGTGACATTTGGAGGTCAAGTGGTCATATACGATCTGATCGTGATATGTGTGTAAGGGTAGTGGGTTGTATGATGGTGAGATTTGTGATTTGGTAGTGAGATTGTGTGCTTGAGTAGTAATATATTTAGTTCAGTAGTGAGATTGTGTGCTTGAGTAGTAATTTACTTACTTTAGTAGTGAGATTTGTGATCTGGTAGTGAGATTGTGTGCTTGAGTAGTAATTAGGGGATACAAAGTAGAAACTGGGAGTTTTTTCCCGTTTTTTCCCAGTTTCCCAGTTTTCGATTTTGGCTGTAATTGTGAAACTGGGAAACTGGGAGAACGTTCTCAGTTTTTCTCTA
>NW_006768854.1:116534-121394 GCF_000204055.1 Melampsora larici-populina 98AG31 | reverse complement strand
AATGCATACTGATATGCTTGAAAGCGGAGATTGAGGGGTGGGTATTTGGGGATGTGGGGAAGGGGAAAGGTATATGGTGAGGATGAGAGTGGATACAGCGCGTGGTGGGGCTGTCACAGAACACTGGGTTTTTTTTGTGTGGTTGGTTTTTTCCCCAGTTCCCCAGTTTCCCACCTCGAGTTGGGACACTGGGGACACTCGGGGAGAATCCCCAGTTTCTACTTTGTATCCCCTAATTGACTTCATTAAAACCGTACCCCCCAATGTTTATCAACAACTCCAGCTATCAATGATTGTGAATGACAGATGTACACACTCAACACAGTTTTTGACAGAATACCAAGGTTTATGTATTACCAATTTGAGAGACAATACTGGCTGTACTTAGGTACCTAGTTATGAAATCAGCTACATGTATTGGATGTGTGATTCAGAAAATATGCAAGTCCCACAATGGATCAGACTTCAATTCTCAGCTTTATTTTCTTTGTAGAAATAGAATAAGAAGCTGAGAAAATGTCTCTATGTTCATTAGGGTAAAGCTTGTATAGGTACAGTAGTATCGAAAGTGCCTGTACACAGCAGGGCCCTGGAAAGGACCAGAGGAACTATCCAATGTAAAAGGAATGGATTGTGGGTCAAAAAAATAACTGACATGCTGACAAAAAAGGTATTTTTCAAATTAACAACTCCAATATTTCATGAGTCTTATTCAAGCAGTCATAAGATGTTACTTTTAGTCTAAAGAAGGTGAAGAACACAACAACAACCACACATCAAAAATTAATGATTCAAACACAATCAGATAATTAGATGATGAATAAAAGGAAAATCATACACGGTATCAACAAAATTTCAACCAATACCCACAACACCAAAATAGTGAAGATGAAGAACAAAACAAAAAGCACATAAATGATAAATGACTCAAAAACCAATAAGAAGATGATGAACAAAAGCAAAAGATGACGATTTTTTATCAAGAAACAGTTTATATATAACCTGAATGACAAAAGAGTGAAGAAGTTAAATCCTTGCAAATCAAACTTTTTTCCTCATCTTCTTGTAAAAATTGTTTAAACATTCTAGATTGATGAAATCAAGTTCTTCCAAGACCGCTGAGATAGTCGCAGAGGCCGATGGATCAGGAAGGTTCGAAGGCACTTCACCTTTCCATTGGCCTAGCTTAATTCGCTCAGCGATCCATTCACGTTGTAGATGTTCGTTACCTGGTTTCTTGAAGCAGGCATCGGGAGAATGATTTACACCTAAACATCGTTTCTTTGTGCATTTATTAGCAAAACAATTTGCTCGAGAAACCGCACTAGCTTCAGGCGACATCTGCACGGTGGGCATGTGAGTAGATCTATCAGGTCTGTTCCCTCGCAACATGGCTACAGTCGTGAGTCTTTTCTTCAAAGCCGTAACACCCTCGTCGTAGTTTGAGATGTCTTTATTGGCGATGGCTTTCGCATCTTCAAAATGAGCATTGTTCAGAGAAATGAGAAGTTTCTGGCCCATATCATTATCTGATATGTTCCCTCCTGCTCCTTTGAAGCGAGTCACGGCTAGTTGGAAGTTTTCCAGATGTTTTAAAAGAGGAGTAGATGGTGATTGTGTGATTAGATTAAGTGATCTTTCTAGCAAAAGTCGAATTTCGTTTGACCTTCCGGCATGATGATCGTCTATAGCCTTCCAGAGTTTGGCCGGCATACTCTCGGTCTTCGAACCTGAAGGTGAGTAAATGGTGATCTTTGGTTCAAATCGAGTTCGATTTGTAGAGTTGAGTTGTTGGAGCAACCAGGAAGTTAGCACTTTCCTAGCAACCTCAAGAATGATTGAACCAGGTTCGTCTTTAATATCATCATTTTCTATATATTCTAGAAAGTACATTGAATCAAGACCGCATCTGATTTCAGACGACCACACAAAGAAATTGTCATCTGATAATGGCTTTTTGGGTTGAATTTTACTAAGAGCTTGATTTACGAACACAGCTTGGAGCTGTTTGTTCGTACCTTGCATCACTGGTTGGTTTGATGACATAGTTGGATTAGATAGAAATGATAATTCAGGGTTTGGATTGTTAGGTGGAGATAATCGAGATGATTCTTGACCAGGAGGATAAATTTGTGGAGCTGGTTGAGATGATTCTTGACCAGGAGGATAAAGTTGGTGAGATATGTTCAGAAGTGTTTGATTACCTTCCTCCTCAGACTCAGATTGGTGTTCCGAAGGAGGTAAGTTTTCGGCAGAAGTTGAAATAAGACTGTTGTCACTCATTCAAGTTGTGGATCAATTAAAAGATGTTTTCTCTTGCTACCATGAAAATGTATGAGTGAATCGGAATATGATGATCACCTGTAGATAAAACTGATAGAAGCGCTGATGATAAGATGAAGGTGTATCTAACTCCTGCTCTTAAGGATGATAACTAACCTGATAGAAGCGCTGATGATAAGATGAAGGTGTATCTAACTCCTGCTCTTAAGGATGATAACTAACCTGTTGATCAGATTGGTTTATACAAAAAGGCACAAGTAGATGATGTGAGTGCTTGATCTAAGTGAAAGGTAAAGTTCTCTTTCCCAAAGATTAATATTAATTACCTGATAGAAGCGCTGATGATAAGATGAAGGTGTATCTAACTCCTGCTCTTAAGGATGATAACTAACCTATAACAACAAATAAAGAAACATAACAATCACACCTATAAGTTTATAAAGTTAGAAACGTAAAAGAACAAAATATCATTGTACCTGTTGATCAGATTGGTTTATACAAAAAGGCACAAGTAGATGATGTGAGTGCTTGATCTAAGTGAAAGGTAAACTACAATGTAACAGTTGTTAGATAATTCTGATCTAGAAATAAGAATGTAGAAAGGAAAATTACGTACGTTCTCTTTCCCAAAGATGGGGAAAGAGAAACGAGTACAAATGAGCTCATAGATTATAAGGAAAACCCGTTTCATCTAAATTTGGTTGGGGTCAACGATTTTCCTCCTCTAGCCGTATTACCACTCTTCTTTCCAACGATGACATCATTCATGTAAGTACTTTATTTTTCTCATGTTATGTAAGACTAATGTTTTATGTGATTAAGTCGATTGAACATTAACACATCTGTATGATCTCCTTGATGAATACTTGCATTATTTGTAATCTGAACACTATGTCTACTGGGCCAAGGATTCATCAAGGGTAACTGAAATAATACAATGAAAAATCTTAGTCAAGAGAATTTGAGACACCAACTAAGATGTCAAAGAGCTTACCAGGTCATTTTCTAGGTAATCTTCAAATTGAAGTTCATTACAACTACCTTTGATGATTTCAAGGCCAACAGTGCCATCAATTGGTATTGCAGGGAGAATGGTCCAACACTCAGCTTGTGTGGCTCAAGGCGATGGACTTCTGCATTCTCCAATTGAAGACCTTCCGTATTCGCCATACAGTTGCTTCTTCAAGATGATACCTTCATCTGTGACAATCAGCATTTTCTTCATCAGTATTCAAAACATTTATCACTCTTGAGGACAGGATTTGCATGACATGATATCCTAAAAAAAGTACCCATGAAAACCATACACTGGAGATCCATTTCAAAGATATCCTTAATATATTGACCTCCAGCTATGTTACTCCATTTTGGATGGGTTTTATATCTTTTCCTCATGAGTTGCAATCACCTTTCCAGCTCATTACATAACATTGACATTGAAATCTCAACTTGGAATTGATTCATAAGATTTGATTTTAGTTGATCCAAATAGAGTGTAGGATTTTGTTCAAGAATGTGTACCACAAATCAATGTCCAGTTTCATCAATTCATATAGGTGCTGCTTCTGAAAGGTTAAGATCTGCATTGGTGATCATCAAGCCAGTTGTCTTGTAAAGATTATACCAACATGTAGCTGAAGCTATTGAAACTGATACACTCGTTTTTTGAACAATCTCTTCATGTTCTATCCCTTCCAAAAGCATTTGTATAACCAAAACATTCAGTTTGGAAGAATATAGGGTCATAGGCATTATGGCCTTTGTGTGAGACACAAGAAATGTTGATTAAGTAAGGTAAAGAAGAAATTTAGAAGAGAAAAAGGTATCTTACGGTCTCACATTTGTCAACTGTTGATATCCGTTTACTAAATGAAGAGTAGCTGATAAAGGTACACAGTCTGAGATGATGAGCAAAATTCCCTCAAAAGATGGCCACTGAAAGAAGATTCTGTTAATCTTATCAGTCTATGAATTATCACAAGCCTCAGTAGAATTACATGAGCTGTGGACCCTGCATTGGCCCAAACTTGACGGCCGATCCCATCTTGAGTCACCCTTAGAGAATTTGCCAGAAGTGCCACTACCATCAAACCACGGGAAGAACGTCAAATATGACACATCAGCACCCCTATCTGATCAACTATCAGAGTCACGGCCAGCAACGGTGGTTCCTACATTTCCCCCTTAGCTAAGCCAACTTGCTACAACCGCAAGAATCCTACCAGCAACGACTCATCTTCTGACAAATCTATACAACTCTCACTGTTCTAAAATATGTTGCAAGAATTGGTAAGCTACTTTGGAAAATAGACAATAGAGACAATCAAGATCCACTCGTGTATGCCTATCCTACCAACCTTCCAAATCCCTTACACTTGAATGAACTAAAAAATGAATATCAGAAGGAAAGAAGTTAAGATATTGCATTTGAATCTAAAGCAGTGTTGTTAAGCAAGTTTTCAAGCATGTATTGTCGGTGGCATAAATAAACATAAACAACCCGTTATTCAATTCAAGAGAAAATATGAAATGTATGAGAAAGCCTGCCTTGTTTTCTTCTATCCAAGTACAATCACA
>NW_006768854.1:113925-115827 GCF_000204055.1 Melampsora larici-populina 98AG31 | reverse complement strand
TTCTTCATGTCATCCTCTCTGCAAAGAGTGTGGACTTGAGTTCGGGAAGTTCTGATCCCCTCCCTTTTCAACAGTGACATGTATGATGCAAGTGACCCTGATGGGAACGACCCATACAGCCTATCAAACAAATGTAAGTCATGGCTTGAGAGGATGAAGGCAGTATGATTAAAGCAAACCTATCGATCAGTCAGATCTGAACCATATAAATTAAAAGTTACTGATACCCGTGGTCTTGAGAAAGATGAGGGTCAATGTTGATGGATTGAAGAGAGGACTTGAGTTGATTTGGTCAGGAAGAACAAAAAAGTATGCTTGAGTTTGAGTTTGTTTTGTAAGTGAGTTCTTTCCCTAGGCTCCTTTCTTGTCATTCTAAACTGCTCCTTGTATTGTAAATCGTCCGGAACCGAATTTAAATTGCTGATAATAAATCAAGAGATAGTACAATCATCAGATCAATAACCAAGAGAAGCAAATTGGACCTTGGAAAACAGGTGGAGATGATGTTGACCAACTTCATGTAAATAGTGGATTGATGCCAGTCTATGAATAAAAATTCAAGGACATATTAAGTTGATGGTTTGATTTGCAATCGAGTTAAGATAGAACGACATACACTTGTGCTACTTCTAGTACTTTGAGAACGACTACTGGCACAATAACCAGAGTTAGCTGGAGGAGAAAAAGTGGTGGAAGAACTTGCCCTGTGAGAAACCGTTGAGTTGAAGGTGTGGTACCATATGTAGATCCATTACGTCTCAAATGTGAATTTGAATTGGATAGTAAAATTTGATAGGGAATCAGAATGGACTGGATCTATCAAAGTACAGTCTTGTCTCTGTGTGTTTGTAGGGTTGAGATGTGATTTTGAGTTCAATGAGATTGAGTGAAACTCATTGGAGGTCAAGTTTGCAGTTGAAGTTGATTTGTTTTGTTGAAAGTTTTGATGGATCTGTTTAACTGGAGTTATAGTTGACCCAATTTGATAAGAGGAATAAGCAACAGATCTGGGGTGAGGCACGTGGAATTCAGATTAAAATGTGTTGGACGTGTAAACCTGGAAATTGGTAGTAGGGATTGGGAGTTTAATTAGGTTTTGCCGGCGAACACGGTTTTCCTTTAACTTGAATGATAATATCAATATTAACATCAAAGTTCACAACACTCAAATTGAAGCTTCCTCCCGGATGTTCCACGGTACATGGGGTTTTTACATTGTGTTTCAGGCAGCGCTGCAGGCGGAATGTACGGCGGAGGCTGTTAACACTACACCATATGTAATCTTTACCGGGCGGTAAAGAAAACTACTGACATAGAAAAGTCCTGAGGCAACAGGAAGAGAGCTAAAAATCTAAAAAAATATGCACCTTGTTCCTAGATGTTGGGGTGTCATGATGAGTATTTTTTTGTATTTTACACACAGATATTGGTTTATGTACTAACAATAAACGCTGAAAATCATCAAGAACTCACATGTAACAATACCTGAAATTTGGGTCATGAGTATGAAGACAATATTTTGTGGTCTAAAAACTTCAATAACTTTTGCAATTCTGCTCCAAATAACTCGATTTTTGGTTCATTCAAAAGCTGAACTATTCTCCTTCACACTTCATAATGTTAGTAAGGTGCTATCTAGTCATTTAAACACTCTACATATGTTCAAACAGTTCTGCATGAATAGCTCTGTAGGATCTTTTTTAGACCAGCTACAGATGTGATGTCTCAATGAAAAATGTAGAGGAAAGGCTCACCTTTTTAATGCACTTCAAATCGAGTGATTTGATCCAGACCTGCAAAAGTTATTGATGTTTGAAGATTCCAAAATCCTGTCTTCAAAGTGCAGGGCCAATTTCAGTATGTACCGTGGTCCAGCTAATATCTATCAACCTGGAAAATCTT
>NW_006768854.1:105637-113825 GCF_000204055.1 Melampsora larici-populina 98AG31 | reverse complement strand
AGTCAGTGTCAAAGTCGTTGTTCCAGTTTGATTCTTGTGTGGACACTGACAAGAAAAAACTTACAGACAGGTATATGAATCAATGAGCTCTCTGGACATGTCCAAATCCTCGGACATCAACGAACTGTTAGACGCAGTGTGGTCTCGATATTTTGACAGCGCTGCAATCGATGAGGCTCAATTGAATAAAGAAAACACTCGCTACAACTTGTTATTACGCCTGCATGACTTTGCAACCGTCATGGAGGCCCATGAGGCCACGCGGGCCGGGGATATTGGTCGTCTGATGAATATGTGGAAGCGTTGGGCCATCATGGCCCAAGGACTTCCAGGCCTTTCGCATTACGCGAGGCATATTCCACGCATTGTCATGCTTTTTGAAGAAGACCTGCCTCCCTCCCTGGCACACGCCATTAAACATTCAGTACTGATTCCATCGCACAACCGGGACGATCACTGGCTGCCCATTGATGAATACCAGGAGGTACACATATGCTGGCTGAAAGATGTATATGATAACACTGTGAGTTATCATCGTGGAAGTGTTTGGAACTCTCACATATTCTTAATGACCTGAGCACTCGTGATAATGTTGAATGCTCTATGGGCATGGTACGGTCATCAAGAGGCTCACGTGTTGCTGCTCGAACAACATTTGAATGGTAAGTTCTTGTTCAATTGCATTGTATTTCATGAAAATCATGTATGGTCAAATTGAAGGGTTATCTGACAATGTGGGCCCGGGGTTGCACAGTTTAGACGCCTGATGCAGGTCATCAAATGGCAATCAGGTCACAAGATAGTTTACCAGTCAAACCTTCACGCAATAACCACCCCAACCATGCTGGCGTTCCTGAGGTACGCCGAAGGGAACCTGGGTAAGTGTTGCGCCGCGCGCCCTCCGGATCAGGTGGTGAATATTTGGCGGTTAGGTCACAGTACTATGATTAAGTTAGTCAAAGCTGACTCAACCGCGGGTCGATGTTCACGATTTTGGTGGGGGGCGTCCAATGTGCTGGGGTCATGGGAAGACGAGGAAGTTCTAGATGATGGTCAAGATTTTGACTGATTGCCTGATCACGGTTGAAATGAATATGTGCAAAGAACACCAATCAGTGAATACGCATTTCAACACGCACACATGAACCAAGCTTACATTCAGAGACATCTGTCTTTTCGGATCCACCATAGTAGGTGGATCATCTGCCGTTCGCTTACCCACATTGGGACACGTTTGAGCTTGGGCAGTGCTGTGAGCAGATGACTGAGTCTGGTGCCCGCGTTGGGCACTTTGAGCCAACATGGCAATCGATGGGCGGCCAGCCTGTGTCTTTGCGTTTAGAGTCGCTTGACTTGAACCTGCCAATGATCCCACATTGGCCTTTGCGACCTGTGAGCGTAGAGCTTCACACGCAGCCTTTTTCATAGCGACCTGCTGTTTCTGACTTTCGCGCTGAGCCACCTTTGCTTTCTTCTTGGCATCTTGGCGCGTTTTGCCAAGTAGAGCACCCTTGACCGATTGCACCGTTTTTGTATGAGTTGTTCGCATGGCGGCTTTTCGGCGGGCAATAGCTTCTGTAAACGCCGCGTGGGTATCATAATCAACTTTCCACTGCAGGAAAGTTGAAAACAAACAATCGAATTGGCCAACCAAGGACTCACTCGCAAGTACGGCCGCGAAGTCGCTGGGCTGTGTGAATAAGTCGATGTTTTTGACGAGGTCCCAGGCTAAATCGCGTCCGAAGTAGTCATCTGGTCCCAGATTGGAAGGCCAAATCATGACTTTGCGAAAAAAAGAGGTAAAGTTTTTGTAGAACCGGTCGGCGAGTGCTTTGAGTGACTTCGAGGACTTGATGGTGTCATTTTTTCCACATGTGAAAGACACTGGGCGTGGTTCCGGCCGGGGAGGGATTGCCGCTGCAGGGAGCGCTGCAACAAGAGCAATAAGGCTGGCTTTGTCCATTGACAAGGCTTCGTCAAAGTTGGCAGAAGTGAGAGCGGGTTGGGCAAGCCACAGAGCCTCAGCTTCCTCTGGGCGGCAGTTCGAACAATCACAGATCCGCATCCCTTGTTTAAGTTGTTGATTGGTCTCTTCTGTTACAGAAGCCATGGCTGGGTCCAGAGGGATGTACCCATGCCTTTGTTCACCAATGTCAGTACAGTGTCACGTGCTGGATAATGAAGCATAGACTCACTTGAGGTCGACCGCAAGTGCAACACGTAAGCACACGCTTGTGATCGCCAGAGCGTCCATGCGGTTGTCGTCGGTCATGAGTGTGGGGGTGATAAAGTTGCGCACAAAGCTTTTGCCATTGGTTTGAGTATGTTCAACCAGCAGAATCCCCAAACCGCGGCTGCCATCTTGACCACAGCGACCTGACATCTGTGTAAAATTACACGGCTCCTGCCGTCCGACAATTACCACACGTCGAACACGTTTCCAGTTCTGCCCTAACCCAAGAGCAAGGGTGCAGCACAGTACAGCCAGACCACCTGCGACATAAGCCGCAACCACCTGAGCTTTGGCTTTGGGGCCAGTAGTGGCGTGATAGCGTCGAGCAAAATCCGAGAAACCATTCGCAGAATCGTTTGGGGTGCCCCTGCCTTGATTGATGAGCTGCATGAAATCCAGCGTGGCGTTTTCGGTCCCACAATAAAGCAAAGTTGGCGGTATCGACAATGTTGGCACCTGTGTGCTGTGGGCAAAGAGTCCTTTGAGGGATGCTTTCAGTGGTTGCTTGAAGGTCCTTCGGAGGAGGCGTAATTCCGGTCGAGTGAGCTCGCCACAAACAAACTCCACATCGCGCTTGCCAATCTTGAGGTTGTCCAGAATGGTGTTGCTTTGCTGCGGTGGGCACGTCGCCGACATCAAGAGTTGAGGTACCTTGTCCAAAGCCAGAAAACGTCTGAAGAGGTTTCCATATGAGGGTCGGAAGACCCCAGTGTCCTGGACTCAGACGTGACTTGCGAGAGTTTTAGCTTTTCCACACTCGACCAGCCCCCAGGTATACACCATATGGGCTTCATTGACTACATTTAGCACCAGTCGATTCTGAAACCGAGGATCATGCCACATCCGATCAAACACGTTGCTCGTCAATGCCACCTCGGGGCTCTAGGACGCAATATGTGGTATGTGGGTCAATTCACGATGGTACATCTCTCTCGGGCTGCCACATCATGCTAATCAAGTGAAATTCCTCATTACCACATGGATGAAGGTGTATTTCCCTTCAAGAATTGCATCACACACTTCCTGTGTGCAGTTGGGTCCGGTCAGATTGACTGCGTGTAACTCCACAGCGTTCTTCTCGGCCAACTGTGAGCGAGCTGTCAGTGATATGTTTAAGCGGACCGAACTCCCAACTGCTAGCTCACCTGATCACCGCCCAGTGCGTCCAATGGATTGATGCTCAAGACAATTGGTGCATACGTGTCGTCGTGCGCCAGATAGAACAATTCCGGTACTCGACTTTTTCCAAAGCCTGTACCGGCTAATAAAAAGGTGGTACGTCCTCTGATTAGATTCACGACGACAGTGATTTGTTCTGGGCGAGCCAAATAACCGTTGTAGAACTCCTACGCTGTGGAGCGTAGGCAGAGCCTTGAGGGGAAGAAACAACTCAAGTAGGATAAACCTCCAAGAGCCGTAACCAAAACGCCGCTAAGCTGCCCTCCAAATACAGTGAGACACTTCTCGCCAACCTTTCTTTCACCAAAAATAAACTTTCCAACCTTGATTATCCAATCTACAAGCTTTAGTTCAGCTTTAAGAATCCCCGGAAAGGTCCTACGGTTCAAAAACAGATGTAAACAAGCTGTTTTTTTACCACGTTCCCCAATGCAGTTCTCCAAAAAACTTTCCCGCAGCAAGTAAAAAAATAATAAAAACCTTGAAAATTCCCCCAAAACCTTGTTTTTCAACTTCTACTGATCACGAAACTACCCTACACACCCTTCCAACCTTGAAACCCAGCAAGTTACGTGTGTAACTGCTAAAAACCTACTTAACTATTTAAACTAAGGTTTCTGACTTAATTAGTCAGAAACTACAAAAAAAATAAAAAAATAAAATAAAAATCTAACTTTTGAAATTCCCACTTATAAGGGTTCTTAAAAAATCACCGATAAGGGTCTCTAACACCCTTATAATCCAATAAAAGGTAAGTCTTTTTCCTAAAGACCTTCCCTTTTAACTCACTCTACACTGATGAGGCGATGAACTAAAGGACTAACACGATAAGGACTTTTCTTTTGTCTTCAGGTTGCCCCTTTCTACTAGGAGTCCAACTCGATACGATCAAAAGAAAGAATCACTCTACAACTTACTCTCGATACGATAACTACGATCCGAGATGATACGATACAAAAACTCGCACACAGTCAATCAAGCTCCTCCCTTTTATACGCCAACACTCAATCCTTCTTCAGCCCTAATCAAACCTAGGTAAGCTCTTCCTTTTGTTTTTCTCATCTCTTTCTTCTAACCTGTTCTGACTTCTAGTTGAATCTTTTCCTCCTATTGCTATTTTTCTATTACGTTTTCTTCTCTATTGGGTTCTAGTCTTTTGCCTTGTTTCGATTCGCCAATTCCGATCGGAACGGACGTTTCCGATCTGAATCACTCGTTTCCAAACCCAAGTGTGGCTTCGAACGCCTCGCCCATCCCCTTGGTACCCTCTCCATCCCCTTCAGTTCAAAATCGAAAACGAATTTCGATTCTGACCGAATTAGGTAAGCCTTTCCCTTTTTTACTTTTCTGTAGTCTCTACCATCTATCTAACCTGCTTCACAACAGCCTTCACAACCCTCTTCCACCCTTGGCTTCAAAAATCGAAATCGATTTTCGATTTTGGCCAATCTAGGTAAGTCCTTTCTCTTTCTGTCTTCTGTAGCTCCTACCCTGCTGACTCCTTTCTTTCCTGGTTCAGTCTAGCCCTTTTTAGTTGTAAGACCCCCAATCGATCGTTTTTGTTGTAGCACCTTCAGCCAGCCCCTTGCCTTCTTTTGTTCTAGTGTAGTCTTGCTTGTTAGTCTAAGGCCTTCTTGTAGATAGGGCCTTGTCCCTTCTGGACTGGCTTGGATTAATGAAATGAAAAAAAACCAAAAAAATGCGACTTTGCCACCTTTTAGCTGAGTTTGAGAGTGCCCCCTTAGAAAATAATAATAAAAAAAAAGTTCTATATAAAGGTCTTCAAAAAAGACTCGAGTAAATTTTTATTTCCACACCGTATTTCGCGACGAATATGTCACCAAGGGCTTTAGTGAGGTCTGTGTCATTCTGGTTGATCAAATCCAGCCGGATTTTTGGGTGAGCGGAGATTCTCTTCTTGCGGTGTTTATCGTCTGATTGGGCTAGCAGAGCTGCACCGGTGGCTGATTGGCTCCTTCGCAGCATGGAGGTATGAGATGAGATGTAGTGGTGCAACGTTGAAGGTCGAAATCATGGCCTTGTTGAAAGTCGCTTCGTGCTGGAAACAACAGTTTGCCCAAAAGGATTTTAAGGTTTAGTCCAAAGATATGGGGATTTGGCTGCCAAATGCGGATTTCTGCCGCCGCAGTCAGGTGGAATGTCGTGTACGGCCCCGCTGAATGCCCAAAAGGGTTTATTGATGTTAAGATGAGACTGACTCACGGTAATTAAAATGTGAGAGCGGGCCGTTAGAGACAAGGAGCGTGCGCTTTGTTTTCATTATAAGCACATGGGCGTTTGATAAGTGTGATTTGTGAGCAGTGAGAATATAAGAAATTTGGGTGATGTACCGACCGATCTCACACCAAAATTTCGACTTTGCGCGTAAGTCCCTCGCTGGAGCGGCCGGTACGAGCCAGCGATAGGACTTAGTTAAGTTTGACTACATAGCTCCAAGCTAAAGCTGACGACTGTGGGCCGAGTCTGTAACTTGGAGTTTATGTCTCGTTAACTTCAAGTTAAAGAAAACGAATGTGGAATTTGGGGTTAGTTAACTTAACCCCGGCTAAAGATCTGTAACTTTAGCTTAGCTAAAGCCAAATTTACCGCAAACGATTGCGGATGCTCTAAGGGAAACTTTACGCCAGAATTTTCTTTGAGAATTCTGAAGAGAGCGATCTCTTGAGAAGAAGCAGGCGCTTCTCCCTATCCACCTTTTAGAAAGTTTGGTAATCGGGATTTTGATGAGGAGGAAATCTAAGATTTCCTCTACTAAAACTCAAAACCTTCCGTGCCAAAATCCAGACCTTTCCTTAAGCTTAACAACTTAACAAAGCCCCTCTTCCGCGGCTGCGTCCGCGACCTCGAAGAGGGGCTTATCGCAGACTCGGGTTTTTTGGCGGAGGACTTCCAAGAATTAAGTACTGTTAAGTACTTTCTTCAACTTCCCTTCAACACCTCTCCACAAAAAGTCCCAGGTTTCTCGTATGTTGTTCTCGTAACATTTCTACATATTTTGGTACTACACACTTGTCGTTTACTCTGAAAGTTGTTTTGCAAAATGTGTGGTAAGCTTTATTGCATGTGTGCCGGATTTTTCAGTCAAAAATCCCGGAAATTATTTTTTGGGACAAAACTGCAAATTTCCGGATAAAACGGATTTTGGTTTTGTCACGTTTTTGCCTTGTCTGTAATCCAAGGCTGAGCGCTGTGGGGTTATGTACGCGCTATTGTGGTTACGCCCTTTTGTGGCACACGAAAAATTAAAAAATATGGTTACGCGCTCTTGTGGCACACAAAAAATTTGGAAAAAAATTGTTGGAAGCTTGCCTGACTACAGAGGGTGGCGGAACCTGTCCCCTTCATATCAAACCTTTATAAAAAGATGCCTCCTCAAAAAATCTCTACTGGCCAGCGTCCTCCCGTCGACGAGCAAGAAAGCGGAATTCGCCAGCGTCCATTCATCGAGGCAATTGCTGTGCAGCTATGTAGTAATGCAACAAAACAGCAGACCTATGCTAAAGAGGTGTTCTATTCGTTTTTATGCGCCGACAACCCGGTTTTGAAAGCAAGTCGACAATATTGGGGAAATGAAAGGGGTTTGACCTCAACATTTCAAATTGTGCGTGCAATCAAGAATCTGACTCAAAAAAGCGAGGAAGGGCAGGCTGCGTGGTGCAAGTTTATCTTGACCGAGGTGAGTATTGTTCTTGCTCAAGAAGGTGCTCATTTAATATGTGTTATTGATGTTGGTTGGCTATCATAGGCGCAGGAACAGATCCAACAAGAAATCGAGTCTAAACCGCGAATTTTTTACAGTTCAACTAAGATCACCCCCGAGTTCTTTGAGCTCGGTCAATTATACGCGCGGGATCAAAAGGTCAAGGAATCTATGCCTTTTTTGTGGCATCTCATGTATCATCAACTGTCTCTTCGGTCAAATAATCGAGTGGCTCTTCAGACCGGTGCTTCGCACAGCGAGAATGGGGGCAGCGCGGAAGATGAACATTCAGAGATTGAACCAAATGATGAATCAAGTGTCGCTACTGAAAGTATTGGTGAGAAGGAAGCCCGGCATGATGAGGACATGTTGTATGTTCCAGAGGACAAATACAAGGCTGAAAGAGACCGAGCCCATCTAGCAAGTCCTCTTTGCTACACTGATTTACTATCATCACTGTCAGTCGGCTAACTCTCAATTGATTTGTAGGTTTCAACCACAATATGCACTGCAGACATTATTCGGGTTCCCCAAGTGGGCAGGGAAAAATGATTGGGAGTATGATTTGTCATAAAATGGTCTATCACTCCACACCTGAGCCATAACACCCACACTACATATGTGTAGCAGGCTCAGTGAATATGTGGTTATCATGTACATACAGTTCTGCTCAGTTATCTGCTCATCAGGACAAGTTATTCATATGTAATACATGCTGTAACTTCTTTCAGATTGAAAAAAGCTTCCAAAAGATTGACTACATACACTGACTCAATGTTTTGGTGTGATCTCATCAACTCAACTGCATGTAACACACTTTCTGTTACTAAGACATAGCTTCAACAATATTGCCTGAGCAGCTACAGAATTATATGTAGTGAATTTTTGGGAAAAAAATTTCAAAGTCGAAAAAGTTACATGTGGTATAACATGTGATTTATTTATTCTGATGGGCAAAAAACTGAGCAGACCTGTATGTACATGATAGACAACTATTGACTTAGCTTGCTGCACATATGTAGTGTGGGTGAAATGGCCCAGGTGTGCAGTATTAG
>NW_006768854.1:99072-104906 GCF_000204055.1 Melampsora larici-populina 98AG31 | reverse complement strand
TAGGGATAACGCGCTTCAGCTGCACAACGCTTTGACATTCATAGCGACAGGTGTGTCGATAGAGTTTCCAATATTTGAATACTCTAGGTCTGTCAAGTTCTCGAGATACAGCATTACGAACTCTAAGTCATCTCAAAACGGTCAGAGAAGCATCACTACGAGCGATAATGTCGCAGTCTTATAGTATAAGCCCGATTATTTGCATTGATAACTTTGATATTTTACAAAGGGTCCATAATACCCGGGTAGAGACTGTGTCACATCTATTCCATGGCACATGGGGTTATATTCAATTTTTACCTAAATACCTAGCGAAAGAGATATCGAAAGATAGCGCAAGCACTCACCTTCAAAACTACCATCAAACACTAGCTAACGCGCAAAATACTCCGGTCCGGTTGGATATATTCAGGGAAAAAGCGAGTGATATGCTTCAGTGGGAGTCGACTTTGAAAATCCAGTTAGCCACGGTCATGTACAAATACGTACTCAAACCAGGAACATCTACCTCACCCAAGATAGCCACCAGCCCCCCTCCGGTTGACCCAATACCAGTCTACGACAGGCATTTGTTCCTAATGAGCCTAATGGATGCGGCTGACAACTCGGCCGACGGTGTAGCACAGGTTTTCGATGAAATCGCGTCTCAATGCGGCCTGACCCTGGAAGCTATGTCCAAAATGGTTCGTATTGTCCAAGGCGACCTCGGGACATGTCAAAATATAGAAAGTCTTCGAAAAAAACGGTGTCCAGCTGGAACTGATGTAGGGGCCCTCAGTAGTATCTTAACTATCCCCGGTGTGTCCCATATCATGTGGAACTTGGCACAGGGGATTCTTTCTCACCATTGGGGTGATCCCCATGACTCTAAGGACACCGGCGCGTGGAAAGCATGGCAGGCTTTGGGGGGATTACAAGGGGGACAATCGAAATTACCTTCAAATATGGATTTCGGGACAGTTATGAAAGCCGTACACTCGGTTCACTTGGGCACTTTGGTATCTTGTTTAAGGTGAGTGATGGTGTTTGTTTTAATAAACACTCGTGTTTGTGTAACTGAGAGTTCCTCATAAGACATTTGGTTTGATTTTCATATAGGTCAACAATGTCCAAATATGAAAGCCCTCCCGACCTTTCCAAGGAAGGAGTGGCCCAAGAGGTCATTAATAAATGTTACAATACTTTTTGTAGCCCTGAATCTTTACGAGCTTGCAAAGGAAAAGGTGACAGTGTTGGATATAATTTGCGGCTTCGCATCCGGGACTTTGCCACCGTGGTGGAAGCAGACAGTGCAACACATGCCGGTGATATTGGACGATTAAAGCTAATGTGGAAACGGTGGGCATTGATGGCTCATGGATTAAAGGGTTTGCCTCGTTATGCGTTGCATCTGAGCCGATTCCTGGTTCTAGTTGAACAAGACCTACCTCCAAATTTAGCCAAAGTTATATTGCATAGTATGCTTATTCCCTCTGGACAGCGCCCAGGTCACTTTGTAGGAAATGATTTATGGCTTGAATACCAAAACTTTTGGTTAAAACATTATTTCAACCAAACCGTGAGCAGATTGGTTCCTTTTTTTTGATTGTAATGACTGGATTGTCACTCATCCTTAGTCAATTCCAGAGTAACGGAACCGAGATTGAAAAGCTGATTGCGATGTCAATCAACATTACTTTTGTAAGATGATTTTAAATCAACTTTGGAAGGTCTTTGGTTCAAAATTATATACATATTGCTAATATTCTTGTTTCAAATTACCTTCCTTATCTACGCTGCAAAAAAACTAAAGCTAAGACAACTGATTCAACAATTGAAGATTAGGAGCGGGCTGAAGCCTGTGTTTCAAAATCACTCCCACAACTTCTCAGAACATACACTAGCCAACTTCGTTCGCTCATGGAACCACCAATATGTCATATCCAAACAATCCAGCGTCAAAAGTCAGTATACTGATACAGTGGTAACCGGATCCAACATATTACAAGACCACATTTTGAAAGATCGTAAAAATAAGGAGGTTTCTCGTTATAGATGGGGCAGTTTAGGAGATACTGTGGTTGATGTCGAAGGCATTCGGGAAGAAACAGACGGCGGGACTCAGGATTAGGAAGCTTATTTTTTTCGTTTAGGTGATTTCCCCTTCTTGCCTAGATACGGTGGTGGTTTTCGCTTGTGTGATTTTGCAATGTCAGATGGCATGTCCGCGCTCGTCGCTGTAGAAGCCTGGAAAGACAAAAAGTTTGTTAATGACATGTTCATTTACAATTCGGGACAATACGCAATGATAAACAGACCTGTGCATCTTTGACATTGTTTATTCCATCTTTCACTCGGTCGTCCTTTTTTGAACACTTAATTTTTGTATTGTTCTTTTGGGAGGCTTTTTCCTTTGCAAAAGCCTTTGCTGCGTTATACATCATCATCTCTTGTTCTGAAGGGTGTAAGACAGCGATGGAGTCGGTGCTTCCCTTCCACCGGCGAATATCTTGAGTTATTGAACCGTACGTGTTTGGTAGAGGTTCACTACCAAAGACATCATCCAAATGAAGACCTTGTAAAACCAAATCATAGTTAATGCATATAGTCCAGAGTTTGTTGGGAGCAAAAAGGTCGTCGAGCGTGTAGAACGAGCTTTTCGGATATTCGGAGTCGAAAATCAACTGCAGATTTGATTGGATGCGCAGGAACAAGCAAATCCACCGAATGTCTTGACATAGAGGATGATCATCCCGGAAAGATCTCAACCCATTTGTCGATCTGTCCTGAGGCTCTGAATCTTCGGGTTCCACTTTGAACTCAGGTTGATTGGCTGGTACGTCCGATTGGAGTATCAAATCGGTGAAATTCGATGTTGTCAAATTCTTTTGTTCAGAGAGGAAAAAGTTGGCTGCGTTTGAATGACAGTTAGAACAGAGGCACGGTACCATTCCTGCATCTGCTTGCCTTTGAGTTTCAGTTATAACGGCTTGATCAGATTTTGAAACAGGCATCACCGTGTCTGTGTAGGCTTTGCTAGTCGACGAGCGCACACCAACTCCCTTTGAGGCAGAAAGGGAAGTCGTGCGCGCTCGTCGACGAGCGAACACTACCCGGACACGGTGCATGTAGTTACATCTAAATAAGACTTGCGTCAGTGATGTAATTGAACTAACTCAATCTTCTGAGCTGCAAGTAAGACTCACCGTAGAAGGACCTCAAAAGCGACTCGAAAACATACGTCAGTGATGCTCATAGCATGCATATGCTGATCATTATCTTGTTCACTCTGATGTGGTAAAGCCATAAGTCTATCCTTGTTGGACTGGGCCAGTTGATTGACTATCATAAATGCGACCGAAGGTCGACGGTCTCTACCACCTCGGCCGGCCATTTGCAATAACTCCATAGGGTCTAGCTGACCCAAGATGATGACTCTTCTCACCCGAGTCCAGTTTTGTCCAAGCCCAAGGGCGTTAGTGCATGTCATGACCGAGAACTCGCCATTTCCGAAATCCCGAGCACGACGAGCTTTGTCAATGGGGCAGGTTGAAGCATGGAAACGGCGGACCAAAGAGCTCAAGCCATTGCGAGAATCGGCTTTGTTGTTGCGGGCGGAGTTAATTGCTTTCAGAGCTAGATAGGTGTCGTTTTGTGTATGACAGTAGACAAGGCTAGGTACGATTTCAGAGTTGGGTATCTTTGATTTTGGTGCAAAAAATTTCTTGAGTAAATCCATTGAAGACGCTCCATGTCTGATAGTTATCCGGATGAAACAAATCTCCGGCCGAACTAGCTCGCCTCGATGAATATCGATGTAGTCTCTGGTGATTTTGAGACTGGCTAAAATTTGATCGAAATGACGAGGTGGGCATGTTGCTGACATGAGGAGAGTTGGGACTGATTCTGTCGCTAGGAACCGCTCCACCATATTCCCGTATGATGGCCAAAAGGGGGTTCGATCTTGCGAGATTTGAAAGCATCGGAGATTCTTGATTCGCCCACTCAAGGCAAGGCCCCAACAGTAGATGAGGTGAGCCTCATCAACTACCTTGAGGACCAGACGGTTCTGGAAGGCCTTGGAAAAATAAAGACGCTCGAATCGAGTGTTGTTCAAGAAAATTTCGGGTGACTATCGAAAAGGAAATCAAATATGTTAGAAACTCCAAAACACAAAATCAATGAGGTGAAGGTCGTGAAAGGGCTTACCACATAAATGAATTGGTACTTCCCTGCGAGTATGTCTTTGAACACCTTTTTGGTGAAAGACGCGCGTGTCAAATTGATCGCAGATAACCCATGTCTAGCCTTTTCTTCAACCTGTCCGATGGAAAAATGTACAGTGGGTCAAGTTGCAAAAGGTGAAATATGGGAATAACTCACTTGATTGTCCCCAAGGGTGTCTAAAGGATTCAACGTCAAGATGATTGGAGGGCATGCTTTGGTGAACAACAAATAAAACAATTCTGGTATACGAGACTTCCCGTAGCCGGTACTTGCAAGGAGAAAAACATCCTTTCTCCGAGCTAGGCTCATAGTCGCGTCAACTTGAAGTTTTCGGGCCTCCATGTGATATACGTCATAAAATAATTTTAGTATAACTTCACGTAGCTCTTCATCATCATCCTTGAGTAATAATTTTGAGATTGATGGGCGGTAATCTTTGGGGTTGTCTTTGATGATAGCTGGATCGGCGACTGGGGTTTTTCCAACTTGAGGGGAAGTTGTAGGCGTTGGAACATGGGAGCGAGTGAGCATGACGTGGTTGTGTGAGCTCCAAGTTAACGCGCGATGTTGACGGTGGCGGCTTTTATTTGAGCTTACGCCCTAAGGCCCCTGACGCTTACTGCCCTTAGGTCATAAGAGTTTTGTTAACGTTTCAGCCCACATTTTGGATTTGTCCGGGTTTGGCCGAGGACAAATTATCCAAATCTGATTGTCATCCTGTACAGCCACTTTTAGGCTGTTACAGGAAGACATAAGGACCATGTTTGCGCATTACTCCAGAAAATGCACACAAAGTCTGTTTGCGTTGAAAGTGGTACCAAAATATGTAGAAATGTTACGAGAACAACATACGAGAAACCTGGGACTTTTTGTGGAGAGGTGTTGAAGGGAAGTTGAAGAAAGTACTTAACAGTACTTAATTCTTGGAAGTCCTCCGCCAAAAAACCCGAGTCTGCGATAAGCCCCTCTTCGAGGTCGCGGACGCAGCCGCGGAAGAGGGGCTTTGTTAAGCTTAACCTTTCCTGTAAGTCCCTCGTGCCTCGGGGATCGCTTGCTATCTTAAACCTCTGCAAGAGGGACTTGGTTAAGTTAGCGACTGCTCCTCCCTGCCGAGACGACCCTTCTGACTGCCCCCATTCCTTTCAGTCAACTCTTCGAGCCAACTCCCAAGGAATTTTGACCCTCGGTGCAGTAAAAGTTACCGTACCGAAGCCGTTTACCGAGATAGGCGATGCTCTGATATGGTAGCAGGGCGCAAATGTCAATAATACAAATCCACCATATTTATGGAGTCTGCTGTTAACAGACAATCGAGTCCTGGCCATGCCCCTTTAAGGCAAATTGCACACCAAGTCGTTCCAAGTGAACATGAACAAGGTTGAATCAACCGTATGACGTTGAAATTCCATTCGATCGACAAGCCGTCATTGACACGACCTTCTTGTTGGCTGCATCATCTCACAGCTGAACAGTGGGGCAGACGACTCCCGCTCAAGATGAAACTGACTTGCCAGGCGAGTTCATCCAGCTTAATTCAAGGTACCATGCCTCTCCACACTGAGAATGAAAACAGGCGTTACATACATTTCTGATCGGACGGTCATGAAAATACTTGTAAGAATGACAAG
>NW_006768854.1:90002-98424 GCF_000204055.1 Melampsora larici-populina 98AG31 | reverse complement strand
CCTTGGCAGCACCAGTGCCGGAAGGAATGATGTTGGCAGAAGCACCTCGACCACCACGCCAATCTTTACCAGATGGACCATCCACAGTTTTTTGCGTCGCAGTACTGAGTTGCATAGACGATTAGCCTTTATATTGATAACGAGATTGGTGAAGAAATACCCACGTGGCGTGGACAGTGGTCATGAGACCTTCAACAATCCCGTACTTGTCATGGATGACCTTAGCAAGAGGTGCAAGACACTGGGAAGAGAAGCCTAGCGTCAACATTTAGAAAGACTGAGCGGACAACGTGAGACACACATTTGTTGTACAGGAAGCGTTGGAGACGACGGTCTCCTTCGGGTCGTAGGAGTCAAGGTTAACACCTGAGGGGTAAAAATTGCATCAGATCAATCATGGTACAAGGTAAAGGTGTATCGAAAAGAATTGTGATGGCTTACCCACGACATACATGGGGGCGTCAGCTGAGGGGGCAGAGATGATGACTTTCTTGGCACCACCCTTCAGATGAGCCCCAGCCTTTTCTTTGGTAGTAAAAACACCAGTTGATTCGACAACGTAATCGGCACCAGATTTACCCCAAGGGATAGCAGTGGGATCTCGCTCAGAGTAAACATCGATAGCTTTGTTGTTGATGTAAAGCTTGCCGCCCGAAGTGGAGACGGTTCCCTTGAATTTACCGTGGGTTGAGTCGTACTTGAACATGTACACCTGTGAATTTAAGAGAGGGTCATGAAGGTATGAAGCCAAGACCAAGACTGATCATGATGGGCTTACCATGTACTCAAGGTCGATAAAGGGGTCGTTGATGCTATAAACACAAGCCAATGATAAGGGTTCAAACGGACAAACAAGGTCGATCGCAGAATAGTGACTGACGCAACAATCTCTACATCACCGTGGATGATAGCATTTCGAGCCACGATTCGACCGATACGACCTGAGAGATTGAGTAAAAAGGCAAGGAGAAAAAAGGGAGGCAGGACAGTCCGAGAGTCAGAGACAATGATGACGAGAGACGATACCAGCGGATTGCTCACCGAAACCATTGATTCCAATTCGGACGGTCATGATGGATATATTGTAGGATATAGGAAATTTGTGGGTGGGGAGAACAGCCTGGAGTTGATGATCTGACAGGATTGTTGATGAGTTGAGGAAGTGGGACAAAGTGGATCCCAAATTGACCGCGTGGGTTTCTTTATACCGCTGCGCATGATCGGAGAAGTCCGGTGACGTGACGTTGGGGAACCCAAAACTGCGGCGCATTAGCGCTCAATCGAAACGGGCTGGGATACCAAGGGAACGTGCGGTCCAGTAAGGACCAGGCGCAGTTCGGGCCGAATGTCGAGCGTTATCACTAGGAATTCCACTGTCAGAGTGGTTTTTGACTTTTGGATTGGCAAGGAAGAGCCCGAAAGTTCATCTAGAGCGCGAGTGACATCCTACTAGATGTCACTCGCCTACCTATATAATTCCATGATTGATTGAGATGTTACGATGGATGAAAGGCCTTCATGAATGCTGAGCTTTGGCCGTAACATTTTGAGACCTAGTGATATCCAAGAGTTTCCCTCTATTTGCCTCTCGACAACATGCAAGACAACATCCTCTTCCACCCAAACGGACTCCCACTTTCCAGGTCTCCAGCTCTTGCTACCTCGACGTTGATGCTCGCCTTGTGGCATACCTACGAGACCAACGAACTCGAACATATCCTACTGTACCTGATGTATATCGAACGATTGGGAGGTGAGCCACTACCCGACTTGACGGATCGCCGTGTTAACGTCGAGACATGGCATCCTCACATCTGCAAACTTACCACGAGATTTTATCCGGACGAGTTATTGGAGATCCACCACTGGGGTGGCTTTCCAGAATCAGTTGTCCTGCCGAATCGAGCTAGAGAAGTTGGTACTACAGCTCTTGCCATCTATATGGCGAGATTGGCAACTCCGTCTCGATATTTCGACCTTGCTCAACTTTTTGGCCGTGATGTTTCAACTATCGGCCGAATCTGTCGATGGGTGCAAGCATGGATGTGTGAGAATTGGGGGCATTTATTGCGATGGGATGCTCGCCGTTATCCACCCGCTGTCTTGGAAGATTTTGCCGCATCGCTGGTTGAGTCAAGAAATTGCCCGATGGATAACTGTGTGGGATTTGTAGATGGTAAGTATTCAGTCTATCCTTGAACACCTTAATGTTTCTCATGACTAGTTACCTTGCTGTTAGGAACGGTGTGGCAAATTTCCCGACCAAAATTCAACCAGCGCGCTTTTTACAATGGCCACAAGCGAGTTCACAGTCTCAAATATCAGGCTGTGGTTACCCCCGAGTAAGTTGTGTTTTCATTTGATTGTTTCATTAAGTCTTAGCTGACAAACTTTTGGTTGGTTTGGTAGCGGAATCACTGCGGATCTAACGCCGGCATACATCGGATCACGCCACGACACTGCCATCTTGAGGTTATCGGGATTGAGGGAGGTCTTAGAGCGGGATGCAAAAGGCTTTGGGGGCCGACAAATGATGATCTACGGCGATCAAGGATATCAGAATTCGCCGGTCATGCTGACACCGTATCGAGGTATCCATCTTCGTCCACATCAAGCACGATTCAATACTCTAATGGCCACTTGTCGAATTGCTGTCGAGCATGAATTTGGTCGCACAACAAACTTCATACGCATGACTCAGTATAAAGGCAAGTGATCCTGATATCAAGAGCAGATAAGTATCCGATTGATTGAGCAGCTTCTTTGGTGACTTAGGTAATCTT
This sequence comes from Melampsora larici-populina 98AG31, assembly GCF_000204055.1. Lineage (NCBI taxonomy): Eukaryota > Fungi > Basidiomycota > Pucciniomycetes > Pucciniales > Melampsoraceae > Melampsora > Melampsora laricis-populina. The sequence goes on along the minus strand of NW_006768854.1, from coordinate 95,641 downwards.
TGATTCTATGTAAGCGACCTCAACTCGCTTTATCACTGCGCTGTACTTTTGAAGAACTTTTTAGTGTGTTGTGGTCGAGGCCCGCTAAATGGGGTCGCAGCACCTCCTTCATTGGAGGTGTATTTAGGTGGCCGACGTATGGCTCAACATGATGGGGTTTGACCTGTCTTTATATATACAAGTTGACAGATTGAAAAGCCTACCAGCTTTCTTGTTCTTGAACTCTGCTCGCTTTCATTCTACAAGATCTCAAACCATTGATATCAATTCTCAGCTGGTCTGACTTATATACATCTATCTTAAAGAAATCTCGACGATCTCAAATACATTCTTCTTACAGCAACCTCATCAAACTCAATTTGAAGCCAGTTTGATTTATATACATTGATCTTACACTCAACAAACTCGATTTGAAGCCAGTTTATTTTATACACATTGATCTTACACTCAACAAACTCGATTTGAAGCCAGTTTGATTTATATAAATTGATCTTACACTCAACAAACTCAATTTGAAGCCAGTTTGATTTATATAAATTGATCTTACACTCAACAAACTCGATTTGAAGCCAGTTTATTTTATATACATCGATCTTGAAGAAACCTCATCGATCTCAATTTGAAGCCAGTTTGATTTATATACATTGATCTTACACTCATCGATCTCAATTTGAAGCTGGTCTGATTTAGATACAATGGTCTTACACTCATCGATCTCAATTTGAAGCCACTTTGATTTATATACATTGGTCTTACAGAAACCTCGTTGATCTCAATTTGAAGCTGGTCTGACCTACATAACTTATTGATCTCAGATTCATCAATCGATCTCAAGTTGAAGCTGGTCTGACTTACATAACTTATCAAACTCAGATTCGTCAAAAGATTTATTTTTGTGATCATCAAGATCAAGATCAATATAAAGATATCTCCATGAAGAATGAAAGTCATGAAGAAAATCAATTTGCCACTGATTTAAATTCAAATTCAAAATCAAATGTAAATTGATTGAATCTCTCTCATCGAATCATTCAATCAAAACTACTTTGTTTACTTCGAATCCAAGTTTTCTTTCTCCTGCTACTTCAACTTGTGCAAGAGTTATCGGTAATTTAACAGGGTTTTGTATCTCTTCAGTGGTCATTAGTTCGATTGCATGGTGTGTGATAAACACCCATTCATCATCATATTAGTTTTTTATATATTTTTATCTTGTTCTTTCTGTGTTTGCTTGTCTTACCTCAACCTGATTCTTTTTCTATATTGTCTCTTTGATTTGATTTTTTGCCTTTTTTGATAGTCTCTTTCATTTCATTCTCACAACAAGCAATCAATGATGATTGTTATTCCATGTCCACTTGAATCGTTTAGTTTCAGAATGATCTTATATATGCAGTCATACTTTAGCAAATTGTCTATTTCCTTTCGAAGAAAACAATAATACATATGAAAATATGATCAAACTGAACAAAGTGTCTTCTGGAATCAGGATAGGTGCTCATGTTGTGGACAAGCATCATGTACTTTTAGGTGAGATTATGAGCACTGCTGTCACTGAGCTTTGGTCCCAATGTTTGCTCAAACACGTGAAAGTTGATTGATGGTCAACTTCAAATACCGTACTTTTTAAGGATTAGATTGTCATTGTGTAATAACAAAATAATCTTTGAGTGGGGCCAATTGAATCAAAGTGATATAAAAAGATAACATGTTGGAACTATCATTCATCGTTGATGGATAGATTGGAGGGGGATACATTCTCTCAAAGGGATAAGAAATAGTTTTAAGAAGAAATGATAAAGTATGAAATAATTGGGTTGACTGATTTCAAGATGCAATCAGTGTTAAATATAACTGATACAAGTTGGGTTGTTTTGACTCGATAAAAAGCTACACAGTTTTGATAGGTCAAAAAGGCAATCAGTGATGGTCAGTTTGGTGATTGATTGAAAACAATTCCAATCAGGCATTACATACCATTTCCAAATTGATCAGGTGGAGCTATTGGAAGCTGCAATGTGTTCAGCAAGAAGCTTGAGAACCGGTCCCATATCGTTAAGGGTCCCTTGAACATTTCCCATTGATGACTTGAGATCTTCAATTTGAACATCTTTCTTGTCCTTACGTTCGCGCGCGGCAGCCAACTCTTCACGTCGCAAGGCAAGAGTCTCGCGGGCAGTCTCAGAGTCAAGGTCCAGGCGAGCTTGACTCTGACTCAACTCTCTCTCGCGCTGGGAATTCGTAACTGTAGTCTGTTGCTGATGGCGTTCGAGAGCTATCAAGGTAAGTTCATTTGCCTTTTCAGCCGCTTGACTACTTTTGAGGGTTACATTAACCATATGAGTCATGCCTTCATTGCTTTGGAGTTTCTGACTCAAACCCTCGCGTAAGGCCCTAAGGGAGGTAGGAGGTCTGCGAGCACCTTCGTCACCTTCGGTTCCGTCCGATTCATCTTCGTTGAGGTCTTGTCGGGAAGGAAGCGGTGCCGAATTGGTTCTAGCCGCACGTGAGTCACGAAGGTCATTTGCTTGAGCTAGCCCAGCCGCCGCAGCTTCTTTAGCGGCTTTAGCTTTTTTAACAGCAGTTATCATCTCCTACGTAAGGAGAAGTTTCAATGGTCAAATCAGACAATCAGTGGAGAAAAGGAAGTGAAGGACTTACCTCTTCTTCATTCTGAAATTCCTTGATGAGTTTACGCAATGGACCATCATCCTCATTGATTCCACTTGCTGCCTCAGAGGCAGCATCTGCCTGTCTGACCCAAACCTTGAGTCGATTGAATCGATTTTTCAAAGTCGTAGTGGTTTTAGAATCGTTCATCGTGCGAAATCTATCGCGTGTGTCAGGATGCTCCTGTATGTACCAAGACCATATCAGTCAAAGTTGAGAGATAGAGCTAATCAAAACAAAATCATTGTGAATCGACTTGCCTTTAGATGAAGAGTACATTTATGAAACCGCTCGGTCTGTTCTTTATAAACAGAAAATGGTTGGAATTCGATTAGGTGGGTAAGCCAGATTAAGTCCAGCTCCCCCGGATCATCCCAGTGCCAGCGATTAGAGCCAGTGGACACCGAATCACAGTCTTTGGTGGGTTTTTTTCTTTTGGGTGGGGATTTCCCGTGTTTTACATGAGGTTGAATTGCCTTTGAAGATGTTGAAGCTCCCTTTAGCGGACTTTGGGATCCATCTCACCGATTCAATCAATGGCAGTTAATGAGCTCAGATGTGCTTGGACAGGTGGGGGATGATGGATAGTTGAAGTGAGATCTGCAATCAGGAGAGGTGACACGTACCATTTTTGTCAAGCTCATCCACCTCAGACTCTTGATCAACATCATGAGTCGGATTCAATCGAGGGCGAGTCCAAGGTGTTTGAGACACATCACCGCGATGCATCACTGGCGAAACCTTTCGGATCAAGGTGTTACCTGACATCACAGCTGGTGTTGGATGTTCAGTGGTATTTTTATATGATGGCATGCGAGCTGAGCGTAATTGTTGAGCTTGTCAAACCAAGTCAGTATGTCATCAACAGATACAAAATATAATATTTCTATAGCCTCACCTGATGGACCGGCCTGGACGGAGTCATCTTCCGAATCCAAGAGCGAACGCAAGCACTCATCCTCACCGGATGAAGAATCAGGCCGGACTGGTCGAGTCACATCCAAATCGTACTGTTGTGAAGCTGCCACCTCACGATCTGGGTTGCGGCCGTCTCGACACCAAGGCAATGGATCACTTTTATGGTCAAGGCCATTGAGTGACCGGGCAGCACGGCAGACGTTGTTAAAGCTGAGTGCACTAGTGTTATCAGTGATAACCCTTGTACTTCGCCAGTCAGTAATACTATTGTAGTCGGCTCCTGATTTCCAGGGTGGATGTGAAGTATCGTGTGAGTAGGATGGAGCCGGACCATCGCGAGACAAATAGCTAAATCAAAGGTAGAGATAGATATAACCTTCAGCTGACATCCCACCTTACCTATATGTATACACTTGGTATGAAGAAAACTTACGTGCGTCCAACAGGTGCCCACACTGCTCCCGGTGCCATCTCCAACATACGACCGAGGTGAGCGTTGGTTGGGTATGAAAGAGGATGCTCTTCATGACTGTTCTGAGACACCCTAAGATCACCACCAGCTGAACGATGTGAGGCCACAGAGGGCTTCTCAAAATCCATCACATTAGTAGACTCCATCAGATGAACTAACCAAAGTTTGAGACTTACCGATGAACTCATGTATGGTGTAGCCAAGCGGCCAATTTGATGTTGATGTATGTTGGCATCCATCGTTGCTGACCTGACTGATCGAGCAGGGGGGGTGTAGGGCGGAGGCCTTCCAAGTCTACCAATACCTATCATAGACGGTGGAGACGAAGGCACGCTGGCCCCAGTGAGAAGCTGGGCACGAATCTAAATTAGAAAAATGTTAGGAACTCATCCACTTGACTTGACCACCACCTAATGTGAAACAAGCAGCCATCAATACGGTAAAAAACAGAGCAACTTACTGGGCTAGTTGGCCTATCATGTGCACTGGCTAGGGAGCCAGAGTTCATAGCCTTGGCCAGACTAGCACCACCTTGGTTGGGCAAGGCAGTGTGACTCAACATCGAGGTGACCGGGCGCGCTCCAAATTCACCAGACTAGCTGAAGGCATCAGTTGATATCCACAACACCAGTACCAAACTATGGAACTCCTCACAAGGCCGGGTAACGACTTGGCGAGGTTCAGACCAGTGTTCGGAGACCAGTTAGGTTGTTCAACAGGTAAAGGCATGTTTCGAAGTACTAGGGAAACAATTCAAACTCTTAATCAGCCCTAGCTAAAAGAATTCCAAAGATCTATCAAAGCCCTCAACATACGATAATTTATCTAAAATAATTCTTATTTCTAGATTTTGAGATAGAAAAGAGACATGTCTAAGCTTCAGAATTCAAAAAAAAACTTGATTCAAATGATGAGGATATAAACAAACCACCACGAGTTGATATCAACAGGATTACAAGTGAGAATGGATTGCAGAAACAAGAAACACCTCAACATAGAACATCATCCTTTATACCCTACACGTTACACTACAAGAAAGATAATATTTTCTGGGCAGAAAATTAAATTATTGATACACAAAAATATTGAGAGGCCAGGAGAAGGGCAAAAAATAAATAAAAATATGCATCTTGTTCCCTGCGGTGAGAGCTTCACTCTCCATATTTTTCCATATTTTTACAGTCCGTATTGATAAGTGTACTAACAATTAGGGGATACAAAGTAGAAACTGGGAGTTTTTTCCCGTTTTTTCCCAGTTTCCCAGTTTTCGATTTTGGCTGTAATTGTGAAACTGGGAAACTGGGAGAACGTTCTCAGTTTTTCTCTACTTTGAATCCCCGATTACCCAATTCTTCACCTCACCCTACCTCACCTCAACTTCGATTTCATTTTCTTTTGGTCCCGACCGGTCCTCTCACCGCACAAGCTCATCTACCCAACTCATCTCCTAATTCACATCCAGTTCCAGTACTTCACTCCCTAGTTCACATCACCTCCACCTATGCCTCGCTTTGCTCGTAAACAACTACTCAGACGATACATCCAGCGGAACGACATGCACGAAAAACTCTAGCTCAAA
>NW_006768854.1:54361-83052 GCF_000204055.1 Melampsora larici-populina 98AG31 | reverse complement strand
TTGAGGCAGATTGACAAAGTTATAGGTGTTCAGAAATCAAAAGTTTCTCTAAACACTAATGAGCCAAATTTCAGTGCTTGTTACAGGTTGTAATTGGATGATTATGAAGGTTTATTGTTAGTACACTTATCAATACGGACTGTAAAAATATGGAAAAATATGGAGAGTGAAGCTCTCACCGCAGGGAACAAGATGCATATTTTTATTTATTTTTTGCCCTTCTCCTGGCCTCTCAATATTTTTGTGTATCAATAATTTAATTTTCTGCCCAGAAAATATTATATTTTGTGTAGTGTTATTCCCTTCCAAGACCTTTCACAAATGTTTCACCGCACATAAAATACTCAAACCCATAACTTTTAGTGATCATCCCAATCGCCAAAGTCATCCAACAGTAGAAGATTTAGACTGATTGGCACTTTAGACCAATTCAAGAAGAGAAAATAGGTTGAATTTGGAGAGCAAACCAACGGAACAATCTCAACTAGTGAGGTAAGGAAAAGGACCACAAAAGCACATATCTATTCCTTCACTATTAAAAGAAGGGAACCCGGAACAAAGCGAAGAGCTGCTTTGACCCGGAGGATTGGCTGTGTAGATGGTCTCGTGCCTCACTGAAACCATGTGAGGCTCGACGTTGATCACACACTAATATGCTGTGTACAGCGTCTCAAAGTGACAAATAAGCCACTTTTGAGACGTGAGTGTGAAAAACCAAGAAAAACGAGCACCCTAACGATGTTCTAGTGATAACGAAACCCGGGATTTCCGCGCCTGGTCTCTAGTAACACATCCTGTACACCAGAGAGCGACTTTTGAGCGCAAGACGCGTGCCAGGTCAAGGTACGGTGGCTCTAAAGTGCCACTTGAGTGGGAACACCAGGCTTTCGGGAGGACTCTGACACTACACCACGGAGTGGTTTGGCCCATCTGCAGACTGGGACCAAGGCCGTCTGCAGACTGGCCTTTTTTGATATAGTCACGGACCGTCTGCAGAAGGGCTCCAGTCCCACTGTCTGCAGACCGCCTCTTTTGTACCGTTTGTAAGTTGGCTCAGAGAGTTGACTGAGGGGAATGGGTAAAGTCAAGGACACCCAGACAAAGGGTTCAAGTGGCTTCACGATGGGGACAGCAGAGGAACGTCTCTACTCACAAAAGATCCTCATTATAGGATTCAGACCGCAGCTCCGATGTTTTCTCGTGAATCCTCATGTCTCTGTCTCAGTCTTGTTCAGTTGTCCCCAGAAAAACTTGTCGAAATTCTTTTTACAAAAAATTTGTTGCACTAATTTTCTCTATCCTCAAGAAATCTTTCCTCCGCCTAAATACAGATTAGTTGAGGTTTTCATCAAAGCCTTTATACACTCTAATACAGTAGTTCATTCAAGGCGCAAGTCTACAGATTATTTTATTTGAAATGTTTTTCATTTACCCGCCCTCCTGCTCCCTCCAACAACAAAATGTAGAAATAGTTATCAGCCCTCACGTGTCGTCTCTTTTTCACTATTTCTCTCTCTATTTTCTGGTTGCAAAGATGGGGGAAATACATTCCGGGCACAGGCCTGTTTTGGTAGCCACACTTGCATCTTGCCGCCCTAAGACAAGACCCATTCCCTACAGACTCCCTGCAAGTTGGCTGAAGATAGTATGCAGAGGGTCAACCACCGGTCTGGGTCCTGGGTCCTGCTCCACACCATTCCTCAAACTACTGCTAGCCTTGAAATTTGGCTAGCAGACAGCTGATTCAAAGGACCAAAATGAAATTGATTGATCAATGCATCAAAGATTTGTTCAGACATACAAAGACAATAATAGGGGTTGGGCAAAATTTTGACCAACCGGTTTGCAAAACCCATGCAGTCATAGTTCAATGATTTAAGAATGCTTTTGAGATGGCTAGAAAGCAATATTGAAGCCACCCTTAACCGACCAAAACTTTTATTGATCTTTTTGCTTTGCAAAAATACACACCAGTACAAAGTGTTTCTTGAGAACTGCAAAGCTTCACCCGTTCAAAAGGCTTACAGGGCAAAGCAATTTGCGCTGCTGGGCTCGTAGTACAAGCCATGCAAACACCCCTTTTGCACCTTTCACATATCCCCAAACCCATCTCTTCTGGCGAAAGCTTGCCTGGGTATTGCCTAAAAACTCTCGGCTCTGGGCTCAGATCCGTAAAAGATCTGTGAAACCCAGAATACTTGTCCTCTGCCATCTTCAACTCATTTCGGGAGGCTTCTCAGAGGCGCAAAACTGGTTGGTCAAAATATTACCCAACCCCTAATGAGTATAATGAGTATAGAATACTAGGAAACAAATTGTCCTCTATTGAAACTAAATAGACATGTGTGAATCATAACTTGAGCATGGGCGGTAGATCGAACTTTCGACTTTTTGCTGAGAAATCTCACGCGGGAATTCTCACGACCCCGTACAAGCATAATACAGCCGTACATGTATCATACATCTATGCTTTAATGCCATGTCTGTCCGTCCCACAAGCCTCCCCTGGAGACCCCGACTGCGGCAAACGTGACCTGGGCAATTCCCACTTTATGGGTCTACACCGAGAACACCGAGACTGTAACATATCGATTCAACGTGTAGTTGTACGGTTAGCACCTCCTTGTACCGGGTATCCATTGTCGCCTTCCGCCATATTCGTGATCGCACATACAACCCTTCCATCCACCTCTATCGACCTCGACTCGGAAGACTAATTCACGCCCTTGATCCAGGAACACTCCTGCAGTGCATCACGCGTACGGTTGATCCTCCTGCATGTGAGTCTTTGCCTCGAAAACTATCTCATTCCGAAACTGTGTATATTTCTTCACCTCAACAGTGTTTCCTTATCTGTTATTCTTGTACCTTGTTGTACGGTATCCTCACCTTCCTCCGTCACCGATCGTAACCCTTCCATCCACGTCCATCTCCACTCGGAAGACTAATCCACGGTTTCTTGGATCCAGCATTACTCCTGTGGTGCATCGCGTCTACGGTGGACCGTCCTGGACGTGAGTCTTTCAGCTAGAGGGCCTTCCAGATAAAGTCGAAAAGTTTATCATTCTGATTCTGTTTTTTTCACCTTGACAGTGTCTCCTCATTTCAACATCTATATTGAACCATTGTACATTCATCATGCTAGTCACCGAGTTCGTTAATCGCCTCAATGAACGTCACCCACACCTAGCAACACGTCTTACGCTGGCCAACCTCGTCCAATTCATCACTCTTGCCAGTGATGTGTACAAGCGTGCCGACAAGGCACTGAACTTCACCTCTGACGACCTTCGGCTTGCCCCTTTCATGCAACTTGCCTTACAGCTGAAGATCGAGCCTGGCGAATATGAACATTTATGGACACTTGCATTCCCTGCTATTCCTTTTGCGCACGTTGACACAACCAACCTAATTCGCCTGCACGGTCTGACCAAACACCTTACGACCAAGGTTCATGAGGCCTACCTTGTTCCTCCCACGAGTACCTGTTTGCTCTGTCCTCAAGCTTCCGGTCGGGGGTTCGCCAAACGTCCTCGAATAAATGGATATCTTTATGGCCTTGACGGCATCCACTCTGCCGAGTTCCATACCTGGGGCTGTCTGGGTGCGTTCCATCCTTACATTTTAACACTCTGGCATACTGACCAACCGCGACCAACTCCTTGCAGATTGTGGTAGAAAGTATCGCCCTTCATACTACACATCAAAAGTGCAAAGAGTCTACTATTCCAAAGCTCAAGGCGCCCACCCAGAACACTATCAGGTTCACTGTCATTTTGGCATCACCCACCGACTTGCAACGTACTTCCGTCAAGCTCAGATGCTTGCACAGTGAGTTTTTTTTTCACACAACACCTAATGACTTTCCAGGAGCTGAAACTCGCATTCTTTCAAGCATTTCAAATTTCAATTTGGTCAACTTGTTCAACCTCACTCATTTCAAGGGCCAAAATGTGCCAACACACTCAGGCCTTCAATCCGAACCCAAGATATCCCAAGAAGTGGCTCGTGATGCTGTCGACTTATATAGTTTGTTACGACGTTGCGACCGACGTGGTTCAGTGCTTTACGTTGGCGCCCGTGGTAAAAATGCCGACCGACTATTGCCGGCGATGGCTCGAGAACTGTATTACATTGCTAATCATGGGACATCTCACTTGCACCACTTCTGTTCTTTGTGTGTCCGAATCAGCAAGGTTGAACATGAAGGCAAAGAAGCGGTAAAAAGTATGGTTGTCTCCCAAATTCATGTTTAAGCTGGTTCGTTTGGCTTACAGTTCTTTGTATCAGTCATCCGAGCCGTAGTCACAGATGGACTGACGATCGGTCACTGGCGCTGCACGGCTTCGTCGGCACAGCTACAGGTGCTGGCTCAGCGCACCGGCGCACCTCATCCCAAAGGTCCATGCCTCAACCCATTACCCAAAGTCAATTCACGATTCTGCGTCGAGCACGAAGTCTCTTTGAAAGGATGGTGTATCGCCCAACCATGTACGTCACTGGCCACGCCTGGTTCACAGACGTGCCAAGACAAAAATCACCAGGAATCATGGACCGCTTTCCAAGCTCAAAAGAACCGGAATTTCTCCCTGAAATCAATGCTGAACCGCCCGGGGTCGAATCTGCCATCCGACCCTTCTGTTCATCTCCATCCCGACACTGTTGAACTAATTGATCTCGATAGCATCCACCAAGCCGATGAGGCTGATCGAGCTCACGAGGCTGCTCGCGACGGTGGGGAAGCCCAGCCCAAAGGCACACCGGTCTTGACTCGCTCCCGAACGCATAATGATCAACTTATTGTAGGTACTTGCGGAATCATATTAAGTCGGCGCACTTTCTACAATGCAGAAGCACCGAGTGCCGTGAGGGTATGTCCTCTTGGCTTATCTTTACTATACTACCTTCAAAGAAAAACCACTGACCATGACCTATCTTTTCCCTTGAAGGATTACCTCATGGAAGCCTTTCCTGAAGGGCTGCCGGAGGTGATTTTCTATGACAATGCCTGCACTCTCTTACGTGTGATCCATAACGGTGACAAGTCTCCCGCCCCATTTGAACATACTGTCATCCCCGTTGATCCGTTCCACCATCGGTCACATAAAGAAAGCGATGTGTTTTGTCAACGTTATACCGACCCGAAAAAAATTCCAGACCTCCAAGAAAATGGCTCTTGGATTTTTAATGCCTCCGCCGGCGAATTGAGCAACATTTGGTACGGCGGTTTTGCTTCCATGTGTCGTAACATGCAAGCCACCCGGTATGAGTTTTTTTTGGAGGAGATGGTAGAATTTTGTAACTTGTGGTTGAGTGACGCCTTGGCGGCCCGGCCAAAAGTGGAGTATATAGGTATACATAAATTGTAATGGTTACTTTAGTCAGTCAATGCCTGTCTGTTCTGTCATCCGCTCCGTTAAACTGAATACTACACTTAGTTTCTTGGTAGTTGGTCGGTCAAATGCCTGAACTTCTGGACCAACCTCAACATCTCTTTCTCTATACATTCATACATATCAGAACAAATCATGTATTCACTACTTGAATGAAAGCAGACGCAGAAGATCAATATTTGATTCAAATATAAAAAGATACCAGATAACCAAATCTAAAGTTCCCACTGCACTTCATCAGCTTGTGAATCCCAGCTATATACCCCTTCCAGTGGGTAGCTGGACAGTTCGTATCAAGCATCCTGGACACAACCATGGTCCTATAGGTTCAGAAGTAAGTCATTTGATGTAGACCGTAGCGGAATACCCCGACTGACTGTTTCCACGTCTCCAGACCCAGGACACCAAATGCCCGGTTGCCGAGAGTCTTACAGTCATCAAGCAATGTTTGACCATGGTAAGTGCTCACCCTATTTGTCAATGAGCTCTGTAGCTCAAATGCTTAAATGTCATTTTCTTATCTCTCCAAGATCTCCAACAAGCTATCTCAGCTCCAAGGAAATGATCAAGCAAAAGCATTCGCTGAAATTCAAGACATCCTCAACAAGTATCACACCAATACCCCTCATGCTTTGACTTCATCTCATCAATACCAATCTAAAACCAACCTATCTCCATTGATCCTACCTTCCAATACGAGTTCATTTCATCCCTCACCACCCAATTGAGCTACAGAATTTCACATCCTCAAACCTTCCGAACCCTTCATTATGAAGTTGCCCCCGGTAAGTCGCCTTTTCTTTTTTTAGAGTCAGCGTCCCATTGTTTCATATTGATGTCTGACATATCAACATAGATATCCATGACCTTATTTTTGATTTCAAAACCAAAGCGCAAGAGGAAGATCAAGAAAGCGCCCAAAGGACCAGAACCTCTCCCTACAGCATCGATATCACCGCCTACTGTTTTGCATAACACAGTTCCAGAGCTCTCACCCCCTGTCCAGGTCCCAAACGCCCTCGTGGACGTTGTTAACATATCACGTCTACCGCCAGCTACCCCATCTTACGCAGTGAAAGCATTGGACTCATCGCCAACAAACTCGGCATTTTGTCTCAGGTTTAAGCCATTGGGCAATTATGATTCAGAAGCATTGGTTAGTTTTAGATTTGATCCTTTTTCAATCCGTCATTCCATCAAGTATGCTTATACTGACATATTTCACTGCAGCCCACACCTGCACCTCCCAGTCCCGCCAACCCTGTCACAAGTGTGGACTCTCCACTGGTAGGTCTTCTGCAAACATGCTTGCACCAAGACACTTGCTGACACCTATTTGTAGCCTTCACCAACATCCATCATTCCAGCCATCATTACAACTCTAAGTCCACGCGGATGTTCAGGTCCCAGTGTGAGCTCTTTACTGTAACATTGACACTACAAGTCGCTGATGACATCTTTTTGCCATCTTTGTGTATTGTGCAATTTTCAGCTTCCTATCACTCCAACCAATAATAATGGTGATGATAGCTTTGATATTGTATTGCTTCTCCCAATCACAAGCCCATCAAAGCACCCAGAAGAATCATGCGCAACCTTTAATACCATCCAGACCAAACAGCTCACATGTACCAATGTAAGGCCCACCAGCTTGACCCCACAGGACCATTAAGTAGCTTACATACGTTGAGTTTATAGCGCAATACCAAGCAGCACCGCCCTGCAACCAATCCTGAAGCATCAAATGAACACAACATCCCCGTTTGCATGTCTTTGAGGCAATACCGCAACCGCTCCGGCGCTTTTCTGGGTTGCGGAGCGGTTTTTTGCACCGCCATGGCCCCACCATCTATAGCGGGTTTTGCGCACCACACTATGGTTTTGCCGAAACCCATAGCGCAGTGAGCGCTCCGCAACGGTCCCGGGGCTCGGGTGGCCCCACTATATAGCGAGGAAAACCCCTGTACCCAGATGAGGTTACTTGGGCACAGGGTTACGCCACCTAACCTGTATCCACACTTCGTCCTGCCTCCCATCTCGGCTCCACCCCGCTAGAACCACCCAATGTGGACAGTATCTCTCACTGGTGCTTGCATCGAGATGATACAAATATTTGACAACAGCCCCTGTTCCTGGATCCCATCTAAGGCATGGACCTGGCACTGGGACCAGCGGGCAAGCCCGAGCCGGACTCGGGCCCGGGCTTTTTTGGCCTCAGAAATTTGCCATTGGGCCCGAGAGTGGTGTGCTCCCGGGCCAGCCAAAAGGGCTGAAACTAAGAGTTTTGAGTGGGTGTAGCAATGAAAGTGGCTCTGAGAGGCTCAGAAAAGGGGCAATGGGACCTAAAAAGCAAAAAATAGGGCTTTAAATGACCAATATAAAGCGCCGGAAATCACCCGTTTTGTTTATTTTCTTTCATTTTTATTATTTTGGCTGTTCAGCACGGAAAGTTTTTCCACTCGGGCCGGTCCGGGTTGGCCGCCAAAAAAGAAGAGCCCAAGTCGGCTTGGATTTTGAAGGCCGGGTTGGGCCGGGTCCAAGCCTTAATCCCATCTCAGAGTCTCCAAATTTAATGGACAACATGTGGTTTGTGTTGAAGTAAATAAATTAGTTACATGCTACTCATTTCACATACTTGACATTTACAATTGAACTAGCAAATCATGCGGCGGGCACCGCCCTGTGGGGTTCTGTGCAGGGTTTCAAGGGCTGCCATACATATAAAAAGTCATAAATAATAGTGGTACACAAACTTGAACACCCGACCTAAAAACCCATGGACAAAACCCATGACTACCCAATTGTTTTTGGGGTTTTGTCCATTGGTTTTCTGCTTCCCCGGTGGACAAGACCCAAAAAACAATTGGGTTGCCATGGGTTTTGTCCATGGGTTTTTAGGTCGGGTGTTCATGTTTGTGTACCGCTAATGTAAAATCAAATGAAAGAAGAAATTATTAATGGTGACCTTCTGATTGAATCAATTAAAGGTTTGGGTAATTTGACTGGCCAGTTGTGGTTTGATGTTTTAGAAAAAATGGTGGGAGGGCTTAAGATTCTAAGTCTAGGACTTGGAATGAGCTTTGGGTTTGGCTATGATTCAAGTTGGGGAAATTTATTTGCATAGCATGTGTACTTTATGAACATGTTTTGATTTATAATGTTCCTTTAGGGAATCCCATTGCCAAGGATCCACTTTGTATCTTGAGAAGTGGAGTTTTCTATTGTGGTAAGTCTGTACATTCAATAGAATCCATTATCTTTCTTATCAAAGCTCATGATGATCACATCATTTTAATCATACAAAAATCCATTAACCTTAAGATCAACCTCAAGTTTCATGTCATTGGTCTTGGTATTGCACCCACCAAATCTCAATAACTTGAAAGTTGCTTGACTGTTTGGTACATTGATTTAGCAAGTGATAACCATGGTTTCATATATGATGTAAAGGGAAGTGGATATTTCAACCTCAAGGGTTGGATGCTGGTTGTTCAAAATATCATGAATTGAACATATCACGTTCTGAGTTGTGATAAGTTTGGGTTTCTCAAACCCACTACATCCTGATTGGGGTTGGGTGGTTCAAATGCAAGGTGAATTATTGCCTTTTCTATTGATTGATATGTGAAGGCCAGTTCAACACATTGAGTGGTAAAAGTATGTAACATATGAAAACTTCAGTTGAAAAAATTGGAAAATATGTGAATGCATCACAACAAGGAAAACATTAGGCTGTGAAAAACAAACAAGTGCTGACTAAGCCAGTGACACATTTGGGAACAGATATATGTAAGAGAAGTTAGAGAGTTACGCTCAGAGTCATCAAGCGGGATTATGATGTAACTCTACAGGAGAACATAGGTAGATTTGAGGTACGGCAAAGATGCATTGCAAATCAGGAATGCTGTGGCAAAACAGTAAGCATTGTTTGGGGTGGGCAGTCAGGAGAGGCTACTAGAGGGTGGTGGCCGCCCCACTACTAGGGGGTGGTATGCCACCCAGTAGCTCGTACAAGTTAATAGAAGTACATAACACCTTCTTACCAAATAAGTAAGAAACTCAGAGAATGGAACATGCGCACCGTTGTCGGCTGAACTGTCTAGACACATTGGGCATTTATCCCGAATGTAAGTTGTACGGTAGCAGTAGAAGAGAGTGCGAAACATAAAGCAATACTAAAATAGAGTGAAATAAGTCTCCAAATCTATCAGGTCACGAGAACAAAACTCAAAATATCATTATCATTCCTTAGGCTCGGCTGTTTATGTGATTTTTCAAGAATTCTATGATTGGTATCGGTGTGTGAGGGATTGAGATCCTTGAAGAGAAATGCAAAGAGAAAATGTTGCGTTGCAGGTCATCCTAGATGCATTTCAAGTCAGATATTTATCTTAGAACAGATTAAAGGACATGACCTAGTCAAGATTGCTCCAAACGTTTTAGCCTAAAAGACCAGGTTTACATAGGCAAATTGAATGAAAGTGAAGGACCACTACAACACAAAAAGGCTGAAGAAATCAAGTAGATAGGCAAAAAAGAAAGTCCAAGACGGCCGAGAGACGATTGAGGCCTGAGAGTATAGGTTAAGCGGTGATTGGCGAATCAGAGTTCGTCATGGGTTCATAACGAGATGGGACCGGAGAATCACTGACAACTAAAGGTGACTTTCCGTCCGGCGAGTCACGCTTGCAATCAACCTAATAAGTGCAGCTCCCGGTCTTGGCAACGACGCATATGTGATTGCCTCCACCGATCTGACCTCCGCGAGTTCCGCGAGACAGAACACACATGTGATTGCTTCCACCAATTTGGCCTTCGCGATTGACGACGCACATGTGATTACTGCCGCCGATCTGACCCTCACGGTATTCTGGGCAAGCAGTGTCAGTGACGCCGGAGCTGATGTGGGTATCTTGGGTGTTAGTAGAAGACATGTTGATGTGGAAAGGGTTCAAGAAGGGTGTGGGTTGGATGTGAAGTTTGGAGAGTCGATTTTGAAGTGGTGGACAGGTTGTATGGGAAGGATGGTTGAGTGAGTAGAGGGTTAGGTCAGCAGCGCTAAATTCTATCAGCTTTATACTCGAATCTCGGCGGCGTTGGCTCAAGAAAAGTCACGATTGCAGCGATAGCGACTTTTTCTAAGAAAGACGCGTACAGTGCTTAAGAAAAGCTCACGCAAGTCAATGAATGGCATTGGATTGCGAGCTTTTATAAGTCTGTGGACCGACAACCTCGATAAGCTCGACGTGAGGCTTTTGAACCAACAAAAGAGCTGCCCAGCCTCAGGCATGGGCAAAGATCTCAAAAAGAACGAGTCCCACAGTCAGACGCTTTTTCTTTACAAGAAGAGCCATGCGACAATAGACTTAGGTCAAACTGAGGGCATGCTTCGTGTGCTTCCTTGTTTCCTGTGTTCCACCTTTTCGTTTACTCGACGCTTTAAGCATACCCCCTTTTGCAAAGGGTTCTAATTTTCTATTGTTGGTGGAAAGAAAGCACATAACTCCTTAAAGAAGCATGCATCCGAAACAGCTAGTACTTACGCGAACCATTGTTCGAACATGCAATGTTCGAAAGCACAGGACTTTCAATGACCGCACACTCGGTGCTCAATCGATAGATTCTTGCTGGATAGCAAAAACACATCCGGAAAAGTTGGTACACAGGGCGGGTGCGGATTCAAAGTGTACATGTTCCAAAGTGAGGACTTTTAGGAAAAGCAGATAGACATGCGGAATGCAGATCTGTAGTTTGCATTTTCGAGTGCCGGGACTTTCACCGACCACCGCTTCCAACGCTCTAAGCAAGGTCCTAGAAAAGCATTGCCACTCTAGCCTGGGCGAAAAAGCCCACCGACCCGCGGGGCCCTGGTTGGGGCAGCATCGCATTTCATTTTTGATCTAATTGAATCAGCAAGTCCAGACGTTATATTCTTTTCTCTTACCAATAGCGTTAGCTTTCTCGCAGATTATATGCAGCACGTTGTAAACAATCGGTGCTTTTAGTGTGACAAAGAGGCATTGCAGCTCCTCGAAAGCATTCAAGGCTTGACCATCATTGTTGAGAAAGGTATAAAGCTGCCACACAATTCCTATTCTCAATCTCTCAGCAACCTTCTCACCTTCACCTGCACACCACCAACCGCACACCATCCTTCTTCAGAACTAAACCCAATCGCCAAATCAAAAATCACATCGCCACTCACCACAATGTCTAGCGCCACCAGTCAAAAACATGAGAACGGTAGCCCTTCCGCTGCCATCCCCTTAAATTCCGAACGCGAAGGCCAAGTCGGCGGCGGTTCGAGGTATTGCGTGATCTCCCAACGTCAGGGCCAAGTTGGCGGCGGATCGAAGTACTGCGTGATCTCTCAACGCCAGGGCCAAGTTGGTGGAGGATCCAAATACTGTGTGGTCTCCTAGTTCCCGTCTCAATCTTTCTCAGTACAAATGCGCTCGCAGATTTATTCCATCATTGCGTTGTTTTACTAGTACAATAGGAAGATAGGCTCAAGAGCCTCTGCATGAATGTCGGCAGTTGCCATCGCCCTTAGGACATCCTCATATCTTTTGAATATGGAATTCAATTGAACTGTCATTCTTGTTCCTTTGAACCCTGTACCCCTCCCGAAAAGACTAAAGAATGCATGATTTGAGGCGCGAGTGAGGGACACTTTAAAAACCCGTCCTGTTGTTTTCTCAACAACCGCGCCTAGGCTCACACGCGTGGACAGCCTAAACTTATCAAAGTCCCACGCTCGCGCCTACTCTCGACGCCTCGCGAGTAGGCCTACTCTCGACGCCTCGCGAGTAGGCGTGAGCGTGGGACTTTGATAAGTTTATGGACAGCCAAGCAAACGTGAGAAATATGCGAAAGAGGTTTCACACCCCGTATATGTAGCCCGTTCTTGAAGACCAGCTGCAGGCATTATAAAGGCTGCTTTCAGGCAATTATCCGACAATTCCAGGACCCCGACGAGTCTCAGACCTCACCGACCATGTTTTGGACCAGGAACCACTCCGTGGTGTACCTGCCAGACAAATACAGTCGCCGCTCGATATAAGCACACATCGAGTTAGCATATTTCGCTATAAGGGTCAAATTTCAGTGAAACAAAAATGCGGGGGGCTTAATTGGAGCACTTTAGCATATAGGCTAAACGCATTTTTTTTCTGGAAATATGCTTACAAGGAACGAGAAAGTGTGGCTTTATAAGCATAAGTAACCACTCTCAAGTCATGTATGCTTATAAAGAGTGGCCTAGAAACATCTAGATTCCAGACAGGTGAGGAAAAAAACAGTAGGTATGCCAGTGGGACTCGAAAGAAATCAGTGGACCCAAATCCTGATAGCAATTCTGCTTGACTAAGACCCAGCCATCAAATTTTATCAAGTCGACCCTACACCACTTTTGTTTCAGCATTCTATCCTGCTCTACATCCTCAATCAAAATGTCTTCAATTGATAAGCAAATAGATGAACTCGTGGATGATCATGGACCCGACTGGAGAAAGCACATCACAGCCTTACACTCGCTTCGAAATGATGTTAGTACTGCCCGCTTCAAATTTGTGAATCAAAAATGTATCACCGACTTCTTTGCCCCAAGCCTATTCCATGAAGGTGAATAAAACCAGATGTCTTAAATGTTTGTGTCGTTGTCCTAGACATACACTCTTATGCTTTGTATGCCCTCTTATGCTTTGTATGCTTTTTTATTATCTATGATGTATCTATGCCAATTACAATAAAAATCATATGCAATTTTGACTTTGATGAAATAAGCATTAGGGTCAATTTCTTCCCAAATATGCTTTTATGCTTACTTCGAAGTGATGCATCGCTCCCTTTAAGCATCAGGTATTCTGTATTTAAAAGGTTGCTTATATCGAGCGGCGACTGTACATATTTACAAAGGGTATATCTGTCTGATATCCATTTTTTCCTCCTCCCCATCCGCCTACCGAACCGACCGGCCGGAGTATCCGGCTTCCGGGTAGCTCCAGAGGCCTTTCCGACAACCGCACCTGACGGAGCATCCGTCGGAGATTCGGTGACAACGCGGGGCCGGTACCCATCTTGAGACCGAACCCTCATCCCTTGTGGCATGGGCTCGGGGCTCGCTCTGGTAACCTCTGAAAACCCAAACTTTGAACTGATTCTATGCGACACCCTGGTGCTTCGGATCCCTTCCCAACCGTTCGGCACTAAACTTGCACTTCATCTCTCTGTCCTCAACTTTACAGCCGGCGACGACATGCTCGATCTTGGTGAATATTCGTGTCACAGGAACGGCTTCACATTTGTTGATTCTTGTCATTCCCTCTTCCACCCCAGATAATGCCATCGACAAGCTGAAAGCATGTCATCATCTCCCTGAGCCTGAAATCAAGGGTTTGTGCGAATTGGTACGCTCTATCCTGATGGAGGAGTCGAATATCCAACCAGTCTCGTCTCCAGTTACGGTCTGCGGTGATATCCATGGTCAGTTGTGGGATATGATTGAAATGTTCAGAGTCGGGGGACAGCCGGGCACGACGAACTACATACTTATGGTAAAAAAATTGTACTCATCTCTCGTCTCAGCCCCTTGCCACGATTGACTAATCTGCGCCGCTTCTTATGGGCGTTTGCAAGGGGGACTTCGTGGATCGCGGTCACTTCTCTTTGGAGACCTTCTCGCTCCTACTTGCATATAAAGCTAGGTAAACTCAATCTCTGCCTGGCTCTGAATGGTCATGCAGGTCCCGAAGAGTCAAATCGGCGTTGTTTGTTGCGTGTACACGCAGGTATCCTAATCAAGTCACTCTCCTTCGTGGCAATCATGAGTCACGCTCAATAACACAAGTTTATGGCTTCTATGGTATTTCTGTCGAGCTATTGCCAAGTGGATTCTCTCTGCCCCCTACATACTACCTGGAGCTGATCGCCGGTACGCATTTTCGCCCAATGGCATCTCTGGTTACACCTTTGGTTGTGTGGACACTCTAGATGAATGTCAACGCAAGTACGGCAACGCGAACGTTTGGAAAGCGTGTTGCAACGTATTTGATTATCTCAACCTTGCCGCAGTTCGTCTTTTTTTCTGAATATGGGATGTAGAGGTGACTCCTCATCCGAGCTCCAAAGATTATCGATTCTACTATATTATGCGTACATGGCGGCCTTTCACCCGAGATTCGCACGCTGGACCAAGTCAGGGTACTCACTCGAGCGCAAGAGATTCCGCATGCTGGGGCATTCTGTGGTACGCTTCCTCACGTTTCCACACAAGAGCTACTATTCCAAATAATTTCTGATACTGAACGGTCCAAGTTCAGATTTGATGTGGTCGGACCCGGATGAAATCGAAGGAGGCTCCTGGTCGGTCTCTCCGAGGGGGGCGGGATGGCTTTTTGGCGCAAAGGTCGCTCAAGAAGTGCGCTGTCATAACGTGTACCGCTCAGCGATTATGCCTCAGAATCTGCTGACACTTTCGTCATTTGCAGTTCAATCAACTCAATGCCCTTAGCTTGATAGCCCGTGCTCATCAGCTCGTGCAAGAAGGTTACAAGTACATGTTTGCCCCAGATAACAACTTGGTGACCGTTTGGTCTGCACCGAATTATTGCTATCGTTGCGGCAACGTGGCCAGTGTCATGTGTGTTGATGCAGATGGCAGGGTCGATATGAAAGATAGCTTCAAACTATTCACGGCGGGTGAGGTCTCATTCTTCCGGTATCGCGCGCATGCTTTTGAAGTCGTTCCTTCTTTCTTTGCAAGGCATTGCTCGTGGCATTGACGCCTTCGTTCTATTCAACATCTCCTTACAGTTCCCAATCAAAACCGCGTGTCTACCGACAAAGCTGGAACGACGCAGTACTTTTTGTAAATCGGGAGCGCCATATATGTATTGCTCTCGCCTTGATCAAAAGCTCAGAGAGACGATGCCGGGAGTCATTTCCCCCACTCCTTTGGTTGATGGAAAGGCTTCTTAGTGACATTCTTCAGCTAGTTTATGAAACCGTAAGCGAAGTGAATCGTGCTGAAGTCGAAGTGGACCTCCGCATGACATGGTAATTTCAAGCAGCGTCATGTCCTTGGTGGTCAAGCGGCGCCTGCCCATGATCTGGTCAGTTTCATAAATTATTGCTGCCCCAATTCAAATGAAGTCAGTTGCAGGACTGCTGCATAGTTTCAGTTGTATATATGACCACACTGAATTGTGCTGTCAGGCCCCTCTCATATGGTCAGGTATGACCCATGTATGTAGAGTGGCAACCATCAAGTGCCACTTAATTTGGTAATTTTTCAGAGTAGATTCCCAAAGTCATGAATAGTGGTACACAAAATTGAAATCCTCATGAGAACCCGTATGAAAACCCGCATGAAAAACCTGCATGAAAAACCCGCACGAAACATTATGCTTTTTTGGTATTTTCATGTGGGTACTGCTCTGTTGATTTGAAAATCCACATGAGAAAAAAAAATACACATGGAGTCAAACACTCCCTCCTCACTACCTCAAAACCCTCCAATCAACACTCAAACTATGCCCACATCAACTCCAACCAATTCAACTAGCTTGCTCCACCCAAATCTTCTTGGAGCAAACATTGGTGGAACCCCTTCAGCTGTCCCCTTGACAGCTTTCACCCTTCCAACCCTTTCGGTGTTGGACTGGTTGCGCCTAAAACAAGTTGGTCCGGTCTCAACTGCAACTCCACTATCAACCAACCAAGCTACACCTTGTATGACCACTCCTAACCCACCTAAGAAGCCTTGAGGACAACCTGCAAAGGAGAAACCTCCAAAAATTCAACATTTGCTTTGTCATTCTCAACCTGAGTCTGATTGTGAAAATCAAGTTGAAGTACAAACTCAAGATACACAAGATGACAAGCAGAACAAGCACAAAGCAAATCAAAGAAGCGGGTTGATACCTCAGCCCGACGATGGCAAGTCAGACATGGACATCATCGTGGAATGGTGTAGTGTTTTCCATTCTCATTGGATTTGTTTATTAGAATTATGTTTATTTACAATGCCTGTACAGGTTTGTCTTATAGGTTCATAACCCTCTGTGGGTTTGTTTCTTAGATGTCTACCACATCTCGAAACACCAACAACCCCTTCACAGGGGCAAAAATTGATGCTCACAACTATGTGAGTGTTGAAATGTTCCTGTTTTGTTCCCATTTGTTTCCCATTTGTTCCCAATTTGTTTCCCTTTTCTTTCTGCTTGTCAGCTGATTACGTGATCATCAGGAACTGAGCAGACAAACTAAGCCTTCCTCAGCCTTTATTCCTGAGCAAAGAAGTCTGAGGAAGGGCTGATCCATCTGCTCAGCTGATCCTGAGCGGCATTCCCTGGTTCAATAAGTTCCAAGGGATGCCACTAATGTATAGCTTAGGGGCTGAGCTGAACTGAGTATTCCCTTAGCTAAGTCTCTGAAGCATCCCCCAGACAGATCACAGAGCGCCAAGCTTGCCTCAAGCTCCATGGCTCCAGAATGAAGCCTGAGGCCCTTCTGGTTGTTCAACTGAGCTGCTTGGCTATTCCTCAGGGGCATTCCTGAGATCAGAAGGATCCGGAGGATTTCACTGCTCATCAGCTGAGGGGCTGCTCAGTTCTTCTCAGCTGCTCAGCTAGTCCTCGGGGGCATTCCTGGCCGGATCAGAAGGATCCAAAGGATGTCACTGAGTATTGGCTGAGGGGCTGCTCAGTTGATCTCAGCCCCTCAGTGTGAAAAACATTATCCGGGATATCACTGAGGATTAGCTGAGCAACTGAGATAAACTGAGCAGATGGGATGGCGCTTTTATCAGGCTTCATTCCTTAGCAAGGAAGTCTGAGGAAACTCCGGCCCATCAGTGATCCAGTCAGGGGATGCTACTGAGTATTTGCAGAACATCTCAAATGGGACGCCCCTGTGCAGGCTTCTTCACTGAAAAATGAAGCCTCAGGAAGGTATAGTTCATGTGCTCATCTTCATTTTGAACAAATTGCTGAGTATTCAGTGACACATGAGCTGATTCTGAGTACTCATTGGGAATCAGTTATTGCTCATCCAAGATGGAAATGAGCCTTCTCAACAAATGTCAAGTAAAATATGAGCACCACAGGCTGATCACCTGAACACAACCAAGATTGTAAATTGAATCAATCTGGAAGAAAGTGAATCTTTTTTGGAGAATTCCAAAAAGTCTACAACACTCACATGTATGTGAGTATCTATTTTGGCCCCTGTGCTTGTACCAACACTCACTTCGCACCACAACAAAATTTCGGTTGCGGTGCGATTTCGGTGTGATTTTCCGCAATCAAAACAGCTTCGGAGCCATTTCGGTTGTCCCGAAATGCAAATTTTTTCAAATTATGGCGTTTTGATTTGGCCGCAACAAAACCAAATGATCCATTTTGAAATAGCAACAAAACAAACCAAAAATTGCGGTTGGTTGCGGTTTGTCATCCTCAGAGCAAGAGTGACCAATTGAACCCTTCAAATGCGGTTAGGTTAGGTCAGATGGTGGGCATCCCAAGGGGAAGATGATGATTTTTCACCCCTTGCATTGTTTTTTTTTGTTTCAAAGTCGTAGTAATACTTGTCTTGTCCATTCTTGGTCTCCTCCATCCCTTTATGAAAATACCGGCCTTTATTTTAATTATACTTTGCGCATAGCAGCACACACATATTTTGTCTTTAAATCAAACCACTATGACTCGTAGTTCAACTCAATCTAATGATCTCAGCTCACAATCCAAGGACAGTGATGAATATGAAGGAACTGGCACTGCATCCTCTTCGGACACCAAGAAAGAGTGAACTAATCCCAAAGAACCCTTGGAGCTTCTGTCTGGACAAGACCCCCAAACATCCTTGTCGACTAAACCACCTAAGCGCCCAAGAAGGTCTTCGGGAGGACATGTAGACTCGGCTACTGCTCAAAAAAAGCAAAGTGAAAAGAGTGCACCTCCAAAAAAGAAGAAGCGCTTGGCAGCACTCCAGAACGTCAGTTTTCATGTCTATCATAGTTTTGTAAAGATGTTAATGTTCAGCTATTGTTTCAGGTGATCTTTGTTCCGCATGGCATGAACACAGATCAACAGTCTGACTCAGAAACTCCCAAAAGCTCTGATCAGAAGCAGAGAACATCAAAAGTGAAGGATCTGTTTACTTATTTTCATGATGACCCACAGGTATCAATAGAGAAATACAAGATAAAAGATCCTGTATGTAACTTATCTCCAGTCCCCTCCAGGTTAACTATTGATGAATGCTGATGGTGGTAAAACTTTTGTAGGAAACCAACGAGATGAAAGAATTGGAACGAGAGGTTCTTACATACAAGTGTAAATGGTGCGGTGAGGACTACAAGGATGGCGAATCTAATCACTACAAACTCCAAACTCATCGAGACGGCAAGAGCGGTCGAAAGCCATGCCGAAATCGACATCTAGCAATCAAAGCCGGAATAGTTTGCCCACCCACTTGGCAAGAGAAGAATGAGCCAAAAATAAAATCAACAGGAAAACAACTCTCGATCACATAATTTACCAAGTTGACAGTTGAGACGCTCAATAAAATCATGGTCATTTGGATATTACTTCACGCACTGCCTTGGATCCGGATTGATGATGTTGAGCTTGCGGCCGCTTTTGGATGGGCCAATCAGCAAGCCCAGTTACGATCACCATCCTGGGTCTATAATTCTTCAAAAACCCTGGCCCAAGGTTTACACGATGAAGCAATTGCAAGCCTTAAGAATAACTCAAGTCGGTTTTGCCTAATCCATGATGGATGGACCACCAAAGGTAGCAGGTACACTTTTCTTGGCGTCTCGGCTTCGTACATTGACAAGAACTGGAAGTTCAAGACAATTCATTTAACTCTCAAGCGTATCGTATGGGACCATCATGGGGTTTTACTTGCTTGACCTGTGGCAAGCTTTCTCATCCGCCATGAACTCCACACCAAGATAAGTTTTGTTTCACTATTTATCATTTTGTTTCATTACATAATGTTATCATGAGTGTTGGTCTGATTTGTTCAATCTTTTATCTACATGTTAGCGCAAACCACAGACTTGGCCCCAAGTAACAACTTCCTTGCTCGAGAGATGCAGCGGATGTTCATGGAGGATGAAACTAACCCCCACTTTTGGGACTCACAATCAAACCATATCCGTTGCTTTTGCCACAAACTTGCACTTGTCGTAAAACACGGATTGGACAGTCTAAAGCTCAAGGCAGGTCATGTCAAACCAACAACACAACCCGATGTTCGTATGCCAATCCCAATCATCAACATCACTCAACCCGATTCTCCAGAAGCAATAGGCGAGGACACTGGTTACGTTAGCGCAGATTCAGAGATTGGAGGTGATTGAAAAGGATTGACACGACTAGAAGTCCCTGAGAGTGAAGACGACCTGCCCGATGAGAACCTTGTAATTGAACCAACATGGGGATTGATTACTAGTGGAGTAAAGAAAGTAAGTTTTCGAGTATCTTTTAACTTTCTTTTGACTTTTACAACACTGAGCTTATGGTTTGGTTTGCTTCTGATCTCTTTTCCTTTGGTATGTACTAAATAGCTTGAGCAAGTCAGTCAAGCGGTCGCCTCCTGCTCGGCAAAATGTGGAGAATACAAATCGGTAGCAGACAGTTTGGTGTACAAAGGTAAGATGCTGATCTATGGATATGGTGTAAGATGGAATTCGAAGCTAGACAGCTGGCAGCGAGCATGCGATGCACAAAACGTTAGTTGTGTAGATCATGAATGTGCTAATGTGATGATCCTGCTAATGATGCGACTTTGATCATCTTAGGTTATCAATAAGTTTCTCACTCAAGATTGTAAGAAGGAGCAAAAGTACCAGTACTTCAACGGGCTGTCCATCTCAGGAGAGGAATGGACTGGTGTCAAAGCCTTGCTTGATATCCTAAAGGTCAGTCCTCTTTCAAGATGTTTCATCAATTCAATACACTCACTTTATGAAATTCCTAATAGATATTTAAAGATACTACACTCTCAATGGAGGGGAATGTCTCAAACGCCTATCGGATCCTTGCTGAGTATATCAATATCATCAGAAAGCTCCGTTCAGCAAAGGCTGAACATGTCAAAACGTACCCCGAACTTGAAGGAGCAATCGACCGAATGATCTCCGACATAGAAGCGTATCAAACTGAAGCGCTTGAATGTGATGCCATAATCATTGCTACCGTTATGCATCCACGTTATCGACTCCAGTTTTTTAAGAAGTATCATCCTGATCAAGTTGATCGTGCTCGCACTCTTGTTGAAGAGGCCTACAAGGCTGAGGCTGCTAGCGTGTCAACAAAGACACAAAGCTCTGGTAAAGACTCTTTGGCGACTACTGTGCCTGTTGCTACATGCACAGATGATGTGGATGATTTCAGTGAAGATTTGGGCGACGAAACTCCGGATAACAGCCATGTTGATCTTAAGCTTTACCTTGATAGCAAAAGTGTTGCTAACAGAGGAGTTTCACCACTCACTTGGTGGAAGGTATGTACAATCTTCAATCTACTGCCTTTCCTCTGGTCGAGTCAATCATCTGATCAATATTCTTCTATTTCTCACAGGAAAACCATGTAAACTATCCCATCATGAGTAGAGTTGCACGTGACTACTTGGCATGTACTGCAATGTCGTGCGCTTGCGAACACACCTTCTCTGCCGCAGGACGGATTGCAACCTCATGTCAAAGCCTGGCCCCACGGACCATCGAGCGCGCTGTTGGATGTCACCAATGGCTTAGCCAAGGGGTGAAGGTCCCATTAGAATATGAAGAGGCTTTGGCTGAGATCAGAAAGATGAAAGACAAAAAAAATTCAAAGAGGACTCAGAAGTTGAAGTCATAAAGTTTCTATATATTCCTATTGTATCTCCCGATAAAAAATCTCATTTCTCTTATGATAAACTTGGAAAAACTGTTTGTTACACTGGATCTATTTAAAAAACTGGTATAGCAATGTTTTTTCTTCGTTCTGTCCAAATCCTTTTGCCCAAGAGCAACCAATTTTTGAAATTAATTGCGGATTTCATTGCGATTACATTTGGGAACTCGAACCGAAAATGTAGGTGGGATTTTTTTGCAGTGATTTCGTTTCGAGTGCGATATGTATAATTTTGGTTTTATCGCACCGAAACAAAAAATGCCATAATTGCGGTTCATTTCGTTGCGAAGTGAGTGTTGCTTGTACTCACTTTGAGTTGCTGAGTACAAGTTGTACGGGGGGGGCGCCGCCGCTGGGCCTCCTGGTTTGTGTTGGTCAGATATTATGAAATAATATTCAAATGATTATGTCAATAGTGTTTGGTTATGGTGATTTGATTTTGTGTTGTGGACTGTTGTGTGTTACAATTGTTTTTCTTATTTCTATGATTTCATATTACTCTTTTGAGCTTTTAACTCTTGCATCTATGATGTTTCTTTTTTGACTATAAAGTCTTCTATGTGTCAGCACCAAGCTTAGAACCTCATCTGTTTGAAGCTTTTCCTTTTTATCACTATACTCACTTACGTTCGTATTTGTGATACTGTGCTTGACTCATAGGTATGTTTTCTTTTGTCTCTTTGTTTATTTCTCTTTTCATGTTGTTTACTATATGTGTACATGTTGCAAAATAAATGATCTGTCTGAAGCTTTTCCTTTTTATCACTATACTCACTTACGTTTGTATCTGTGATACTGTGCTTGACTCATAGGTTATGAGCCGTTTTTACGAGTAAAACACAGTTTTTTACATATACGTCATAGGATTTTCATCCATTTCAAGGTGTTTACCATCTGCCCTTGGCATCTTTATGGCTTCTTTGCCTATTGACTCCGGTTCCATATCACCTTCTGTTTCCGACTTGTTTGATCACGATTCGTCTTCTCACTCATCTTCACCTCAACTTCAATCCGGTCACGTTTCATCGGAATCTACCAGCACTATTGTACCTGACAATTTTTTGTCTTCTCGAGAATCTCCACCTTTGCTTGCTGTTAACATGACTGCTTCAACCAATGCCACCAATGATTGAATCAAGATCCCTATCTTGAGTGACGGAAATTTCACTCACTGGAACAAACACCTTCATTTTGCTTTGGAGACTTGTGGTTTAATCAATTTCCTGACCAGCAATGTGGATCCTTCTAATCCTGCCGAGCTTGTCACTTATAAACGACAGCGTGGACAAGTGATGGAATTGATCTTAAATTCTCTTGACGCTGCGAACAACTCACTTGTCCAAATTACCAACACTCCAAAATTGGCGTACGGCAAGCTAGCTAAGGCTCATGGGAGTAGTGGTGGTGTATTGGCTGCCGCGACGATTTGTGAAATCACAACTTCTTGTTTGGAACCTGGTCAATCTCTCTCTGAGTTAATCATCAAGATTTGCAAGCTTCATAATCGACTTGCACAATACACTTCTGAGGATAAGGAAATTGTTTTATCTTCTAAAATCCTCGCTATCTTTCTTCTCAACGGTTTGGGTGAAGACTTCAAATTTATTAGCGCTCCTTTCTATGCTGATTTATCAAAACTCACTGTTCAATTGGTTATGGATTGTTTGGTTTTTGAGACTGCAAAACAATCTTCTTTGGGTCCAACTTCGTCTTTGGCAAATGCTTTTAACACTAAAGCTGTGAATCCTCTCCCTGCTCGTACTGCTAGAAAGATTGGGCCAGGTCCTCATGATCTATGCAATTTGCCAAATCATTGTGGTCTAACTCACACTAATTGAAACTGTCATACTCAAAACAAGCAACACGGCAAGACCCCTTCCACCTCGTCAAATGCTTTATCAGACTCTGAAATGGTTCAACGTTATCTTCAAATTGAGGCCGCTCATGCTGCTAAGAAGTCTGTTCCCGCCGCTCCTGCCTTTGCGGTTACTACGACGAATCCATTCAATGCTTTAGATTTGGCTGATCATTTTCCGGATGAAGGTTTCGCTGCTCATGCGTACATGGCTGCGTCTGATTCTGTATCTTATGGGTCAATCCTTGCCGATACTGCTGCCTTGCACAACATTGTTTCGAATGAAGACATGTTTTTAAACTTAAAGAAAATTGATCCCATCAGAATTACCGGTATCTCGAACATTCCTCAGTTTGCTACTCACGTTGGTACCATTGTCATCCCTGGATTTTCAGAGGTTACTCAAGAACCTATGGATCTTTGATCCCTGAAGTTCTTTACGTTCCGACTATGCCGGTCAACTTGTTATCTTTAAGTCAATTATGTGCAAATGGGGCTTGTTTCTCGGGTTTGGATGATAGCATTACTATTGCTGGATTATCAGGTCATTCATATTTTATCTGTAACAAGACCACAGACGACAGATTGTGGGAGTGTAAGGTTTGCCTTTCATCTTCAATATTTGCTTTGTCTGCATCGGCTGAGCGTTGGCATAATTGTTTAGGTCATCTTCACTACGATGCCATTAGAAGATTAGCGGCAAAGGGTGTTATTCAGTTGTTTTCACGTCATAATTTATCTCCTCAATCTTGTATAACTTGTCAACGTTCAAAAATTTCACAATTTCCTTTCAGTTCTCATTTTCCAACGTCTTCTAATGTTCTCCACAGAATTCATTCAGATGTTATAGGCCCTTTTCCAGCTTCTTTAGGAGGTGCTAAGTACTTAGTAACCTTTATTGATGACTGTTCCAGATTTGCGACTGTGTTTCCCATTAAGTTTAAATCTGATGTGTTTGATTGCTTTGTTAAATTTAAGACCAATGTAGAATTGTTCAACGCTAAGATCAAAATCTTGCACAGCAACAGGGGTGGTGAATATTGATCCACGGTTTTTCTTTCATATCTATCTCAGCAAGGCATCTCAATTGAACAAGGTCCGACTGAAACACCTGAACAGAATTCTGTTTCTGAAAGGTATAATCAAAGTTTGATTGAATGTGTTCAGTGTAATCTGCATCATACCTCAATACTGACTAACCTCTGGGCTGAGATTGCATTAGCAACAGTTTTTACGTTAAATAACTTGCTTCATTCTTTTTTAAAATTTGACACACCTTTATCGAAATGGAATAGTTTTTTACCGGAAAAAGGAGCGCATGGTTCTGATCCTTCATTCTCACGTACTCTTGGATGTTCTGTTGTGTTTTTTGCCCCACCGGTCTCAGGAAAACTTGGTTTGAAAGGCCTGGAAGGTGTTTTAATTGGATATGAATTAATTGCTAAAGCATATCGTGTCAGGGATTTGGAGGCTAAGAAAGTTGTCATCACAAGATCCGTCATTTTCAACAAAGATACCTTTCCTTTTAGTTCTATTTCTACTTCCCTTGATTCTCCTTCTTTTGTTATTTTACAAGATTCTAGTTCTGATATTCCTGATCTAACTACGACTATTGTTCTGATCATTTCATCACCTGCTGCCTCAGCTTCTGTGTTACATCCATCTACACCTACTACTTCTATCGCTCCTGTCATACATTCGAATGATGTTGAAATTAGTCCTATTGCCGATCCGGTTCTTAAAAACTCTTGTTCTTCCTAGTATACGTTCTTCTCCATCATCTTCCCCTATTAATCATCGACACTCAAACCCCTCCTCCAATTCCAACTCAAAGGGTGGAAACAATGGAAATTTTATTGGACATGCTGGAGCGGATACCAATGATGAACCTACTTACAAGCAGGCGATGGAAGCTCCCAATGCGGATGAGTGGAGAATGGCTATGCAAGCTGAATTTGACTCTTACAAAAAATCAAGTCGGAAAGCTGGTTGCTAGGCCAGAGGGTGCTTGTGTTATTGGTGGTATGTGGATTTTGAAAAAGAAAAGAGATGAAAATGGTGCGGTTCTTAAATACAAAGCTCATTGGGTCTGTTTTGGAAATCGACAAATTGAAGGACTTGATTATAAAGACACTTATTCTTCAGTCGGAAAAACTGATACTTTTCGCTTGCTTGTCGCTATTGCGGCGTATCTTGGATGTCACGTAATTCAATTCGACATTGTGAATGCATTCTTGCATGGTCTTATCAAAGAACGTGTTTATATCCAACAAGTAAGAGGTTTTACCGTTCCTGGTTGTGAAGGTATGGTCGTTGAATTGAATAGATCATTGTACGGTACTCGTCAGGGCGCTTGAGATTTTCACAATGATCTTCGAAGCAAGCTCTTGGCTTTTGGTTTTACTACTTCTAAAGCAGATGCTTGTCTTTTCAGCTATCGTCGTGGTCCTGATTTCATCTACTTACACATGCATGTGGACAATGGTTTCCTTATTTCAACATCGACTGTACTTATTGAAGAATTCCGTACTCCCCTTCTAAAGTCCTATCAATTGAAGTGGAAAGTTTGACCCAGTTTGCATCTTGGCATGAGGATTAAATATCATAATGGTGGTGGAATTTCTCTAGATCAGTCTCATTATCTTCAAGATATGTTGGATCGTTTTGGTTTTAATACTCTGAACCCTGTAAAATTACCTTTCCCTGTCAGTTTCAAATTACGTCAAGGTACTTCTGAAGATGTTTCAGCTGCTTCTCACCTACCTTATCAATTGGTTGTTGGGTCACTCAATTGGGCGGCTGTCAGTACTCGGCCAGATATTGCTTATGCGGTCAGTCAATTATCCCGTTTCAATTCATGCTATACTTTCAATCACTGGAATGCAGCCAAACATTTAGCTAGATATATCAAGGGTTCATCATCTCGGGGAATTGTATTTGATGGAAACATGGCAGCTGATCTTAAAGGATACAGAGATGCGGCCTATGCTAATGATTTGATGGACAAGCGCTCAGTTACGGGTTATTTGTTTACTTTTGGAGATTCTGTTATTTCTTGGCAAAGTCGCCAACAAAAATCAACTGCACTTTCCACTACCAAAGCTGAATACATGTTGATTTCTGACTGTGCTTGCCATGCTATTTGGTTCAAATCCCTTTTTGGCGACCTTAACTTACCAGTCTCCGCGGTTTTGATCTCTTCCGTTGGTGATGCTATTCAACTCTTTAATGATAACCGTGGCACAGTTTTTCTATCAAAAGAACCCATAGTCAATGATTGCTCTAAACATATCTGTGTTTGTTACCATTTTATTCGTGATCATGTGAAACTCAAAAACATCATCTGTTCTCATGTTCCTACTATAGGAATGCCGGAAGATTTCCTTACTAAACCTCTTCCGTATGATGCTTTTGAAAGGTGCTGTGTGCAGGTATCTAACATAGAGTGCTAGAGTTAGGGGGGAATGTTGGTCAGATATTATGAAATAATATTCAAATGATTATGTCAATTGTGTTTGGTTATGGTGATTTGATTTTGTGTTGTGGACTGTTGTGTGTTACAATTGTTTTTCTTATTTCTATTATTTCATATTACTCTTTTGAGCTTTTAAATCTCTCATCTATGATGTTTCTTTTTTGACTATAAAGTCTTCTATGTGTCAGCACCAAGCTTAGAACCTACTCTGTTTGAAGCTTTTCCTTTTTATCACTCATAGGTATGTTTTCTTTTGTCTCTTTGTTTATTTCTCTTTTCATGTTTTTTAATATATGTGTCAAGGTTGAAATCACTTCACTATGCACAGCTATATGACAGGTCCTTGGTAGTGATGTGGTGTACCACTATTTTGAAGAACAAATACACACCACTATTTGCAGACACCCACTATGGATTGCATGTAGTGCTGTGTGTTAGTCACTAACACTCACTGTAATATTGTCTCACTAGCACTATGATAGTGCACATGTTGTTTGAATACAAAAAAAGAAATTTATCAAAAGGCATGTAGTGCACTATGAAGACAATATGTACAAAGAACCATTAAACTTGGTTTATGGACTATGTGAGCCGGTCAGGAAAAAGAAGAAAGATTGAACATGAAGCAAGTTTTAAAGGGAGTTGTGAATCAAGGGGAAAGGAGTGAGATAAAATAGCCAAGATTTGTATTAAAGAAGGTTTTGAACTTGAACAATAAGATATGTTGAATGATGAACAAGTGATTAGGGAAATAACAAAGAAAAAATATGCAGAAAGATTGACAATGAAGGATTACTTCATTTTTCCATATACACAACCAACACAAAGGCCTCAGAAAACTCTCTGGGACCATTGGGACCTGCCTTCATCAATTCACACATTGAAGTAAGTTGCTCAATGGTTGCACTTTCCAATGCCGTTTGATCAGACCTGCAGAAATTGGCTGCTCCAAAAAATACCCTCTCACACAAACAGGTGGTTGCAGAACAGCACAGGAAATCCTGTGAGACATCTTTCCCAGAATAGACAATACCAACGTTCACAGTGCCTTTGAGATACCGGAAAACGTTAAGAGCGGCATTCCAATGTTGCAGTCCAGGCTTGTCAAGATGTTGAGAAAGAACACCCACCGCATAAGCTAAGTCTGGTCGTGTGCATTGAGACAGATACATGAGTGAGCCAACTGCACTTCTATAATTCAATTTAAGTGTCAAAAATTGAGCATTTTCTTCATCAGATGAACGGTAAAGTTTCAGGTTTGGAGTCAATGGTGTTGAAGCTGGTTTTGATGAAGACATGTCAAATCGATCAAGAACTGTCTGAGCAAATTTTGATTGAGTCAAAGAGTAAACATTATCTCCACGCCTATGAACCTCAATACCAACAACCATCCTAGCCAATCCAAGATCCTCCATTTCCCATTTTGAAGATATTTCAGATTTAAATTTATGAATTTCATTTCCAGTGATGGCCATATCATCCACGTGAACATAAACAGCCGTGAACATTTGCTTTTCTTCATCACATCTAATGTAAACACAAGGATCTATCTCACACTGATGAAAACCAATTTCAATTAAGAGCTCCTGCACATCATCTTGCCAAATCTTTGGTGACTGTTTGAGTCCATAAAGAGATCGATGGAGCTTTAAAACTTTGTTTTCTTCACCTTTGACTACAAAACCTTCAGGTTGTTCGATGTAAATCTCTTCTTCCAAAATCCCATTTAGAAAAGCCGTAACTGCGTCCATTTGATGAATTTCCCATCCATGGATTGCAGCCATAGCAACAACAATACAAAAAGAGGTGGGTTTCCCTCACTACAAGAAATATAATATTTTCTGGGCAGAAAATTAAATTATTGATATACAAAAATATTGAGAGGCCAGGAGAAGGGCAAAAAATAAATAAAAATATGCATCTTGTTCCCTGCATTGAGAGCTTCACTCTCCATATTTCTCCGTATTTTTACAGTCCATATTGATAAGTGTACTAACAATAAACCTTGATAATCATCCAATTACAACCTGTAACAAGCACTGAAATTTGGCTGATTAGTG
>NW_006768854.1:51482-54261 GCF_000204055.1 Melampsora larici-populina 98AG31 | reverse complement strand
GAAACAAAAGCTCTAAACACTATTGAGCCAAATTCAGTGCTTGTTACAGGTTGTAATTGGATGATAATGAAGGTTATTGTTAGTACACTTATCAATATGGACTGTAAAAATACGGAAAAATATGGAGAGTGAAGTTCTCAACGCAGGGAACAAGATGCATATTTTTATTTATTTTTTGCCCTTTGCCTGGCCTCTCAATATTTTTGTGTATCAATAATTTAATTTTCTGCCCAGAAAATATTATATTTCTTGTAGTGCCTGTAGGAGAAAATGTTTCTCCGTAGTCTACTCCTTCGACTTGAGTATTACCCATAGCTACATAACGTGCTTTGAATTTAATGGAACCGTCGGCTGTGTCTTTTCTCCTAAAAGTCCACATACCTCTAATCACGGCCTTATGGGAAGGACAATCAACAAGTGTCCAGACATCCTTCTTCAGAAGGGAAGACATTGTAAGGTTGTTCTCTCTGCTCGACCTTCACTGAAGTCAAAGGTCACAAGGGCCGAAGCCAGACGAAAGTAGCACCTGAGTATGATTTCTGAAAAGGCCTATAACACCGAACAATCAATATAAAGAAGCTACTAGAGAGAAAAAGGAGGAAAGGGTTCCTCCAGGAGAAAGTCATACCTATAACACCGAACAATCGATACAAAGAAGCTACTAGAGAGAAAAAGGAGGAAAGGGTTCCTCAAGAGAAAAAGCCAAAAGGGAAAGAGGATGGAACCTCTATAAGAACTCCAGAGAATCTGCTGCTTTATGGAATCCGAGAGCCTCATGTACGGTGAGGCGTGAGTTTGGCACAGTACCACAGTGAATGTGTAATATGACTGACTGTCTGACAGGTCAGACATCACACACCCAGATTGAGAATTTGTATTACCTTAGACTCTCCCATCACCGGGTTGACCAGGTTGGACCACCGCATTAAGCATCAGTGATGCCCATCAACATCCTCTCAACATCAATCGTTCATCCTCATCCAGATTCCAATATGATCTAACTTATAATGTGAGGTAGGATCACAATCCAGTTTGTACAGTAAGCTCTTGCAAGACTGCAAGAAGATTTAGGATGTTTATATGTTTTTTGTTTTCTAAAAGGAAAGAAAGAGATGATTTATCATCACAAGAATTTGATACCAAAAGGGCAATTGAGATTAGACAACACAAAAGACAAAATGCATTAAGTATATGCAAAGTAATAATACACATAGGAGAGTTCTCCCAAATTATCCTATCCGTTGCATAAGACCATTCGCGTTATGTGTCAGAACGACTCAAGACCAATCTTGTTATGGACCTCTCAAAGCGACAAAAACCTGAAATTCTGACGGAAGTGATACATATAAGCACGGCAAAATATGAACATTCAGCGAAAAGAATCTTCTTGCTTGGGATGAAGGGTGGGATGAATGACTGGTGGTCAAGTCGGTTCCAGTGCCATCTCCTGTGGATGGGGACAGGCTGTGAATGTCATGACGAAAGCGATGTTTAGTTTTACGAAGTTGCCAAAAAGGGGATATGATATATATAGAGTTCTACATAACTCTATGTCTGCGTGACATGTTGGGAAAGCTCACCGCTCTCTGCTTTGGTGAGCCTCTCGGATTCCATGAATCCCCCGGTACTCTCAAGAACTCTACACAACTCTACTGTAAACCCATAAGCCATATGTAACTAACATGTACTCCATACTCTTCCCTTACACCCCCCCCAACTAAAACAAAACCCTAAAAGACTTCCTCCACTAATACCCATGTAAGACAGAGCAAAAGAATCAACCAAAAATCCACCAACACAATGAAATGTATTTGAAATAAGAATTAAAATAAAAAGAAACTAAAATAGAAAAAAGAAACCAAAAGAAAACAGAGAGAAGAAAAAAGAAAAGAAAAAAAGAACTAAAGATAACTAAAATCGTAACCGATAACCACTCAAAAATCCGATGTCGCCAGGGATCCAGGTCAAATTTGCGCCACGCCACGTCCTGAAAGCGCAAGGTCGAAGATTATGTGCTCACGGGCGTGGCCAAGGTGTTGTTGCGAAAAATTGGGAGGTGGTAGAACCCCGCGGCGGTGCATACTTAAGGAAGGAACTTACTTGCACAAGGTAGTCCTTCGCTCCATTCAGCAATTATCCACTGTCTCGTCCGTCCGATACCTCTTCAGCTTGGAGATGTGGAACACATTGTGAGATTTATTGTTTGCCGTAAGTTGTAACCGAACGTCTCTTCCCCCATTGATAAGTTCCAATACCTTGTACGGGCCATCAAATCTTGCTCTTAATTTCGCTACT
Source organism: Melampsora larici-populina 98AG31 (assembly GCF_000204055.1). Classification (NCBI taxonomy): domain Eukaryota; kingdom Fungi; phylum Basidiomycota; class Pucciniomycetes; order Pucciniales; family Melampsoraceae; genus Melampsora; species Melampsora laricis-populina. Next base: position 51,966 of record NW_006768854.1, on the reverse strand, counting down.
TTCCCACCTACTTGTGCAACTCAATTCGTACTATCAACTAACACCTGATCACCCACCTCCAACTTCAAGTCCCCTCCTCTCCTCTTGTTATATTGTACCGCCTGCTCCACCCGCGAAACCCAAAGCTTGTCACGGCAACGTGCCCAGTCAGCTTGGCGTGACATGACCCATTTCTCGACATCTCGGCTGCTAGCATCTCTCGACGACGGAATCGGGAATAGACGCGGTTGGTGACCCAATACAAAGTACATCGGCGAGACCCCCGTTGCCGAATTGATTGCAGAATTAATAGCAAACTCCACTGAAGGTAAAGATTCCAACCACCGTCCTTGACGTCCTTGCATTGAAAACCGCAGAATTTGACCCAGGGTTTTATTCATACGCTCAGAGCGTCCATCTTCTTGAGGATGGTATGCAGTGGTAAGGTTGACACTAATACCTAACAACCGATGAAGTTCCTTCCAAAATTCGACACCCATATCTT
>NW_006768854.1:49866-51382 GCF_000204055.1 Melampsora larici-populina 98AG31 | reverse complement strand
CCGCGCCCCGACGCGTCGGACCACAATTGTAACAACTCGCCACAAATGTAGATTCTGAATGAAATGGACGCTACTATCAGCCGCATCTATATTTCCCACTCACCTGTCAGGAGGGCTTGGTATAATCACCACACTACAGCAAATACAAGGCACACATATGTGAAGCAAAATCACCCATGTGTGATATAGATACTGATGTGTGGGAAATATATTTTCACCAGTGAGACTCTCAAACCCTACAGTTCTACTTAAAATCACAATTATAACCAGCATGATCACAAATGACCCTTTGGTGAATGTATACACCCATATGTGAATTTAAATCTCACCAGGTGAAAGTATTCACCCATATGTGATACTAAATTACACATGTAGGAAACTTATTCCCACCAGCGTGACTCAGCAATCTTCTCTACAATCCCAGCTACATCACAGACAGGGTATAATAAAAATCAATGTAAATTTTTGTAGAATCACATATGGGTGATGTATTCACCCATATGTGATATGGAATCACACGAGGTGAATTTATTCACCCATACATGACATGGAATCACACATGTAGGAAACAAATTTCTACCAGTGTGTAAATTTTTGTAGAATCACATATGGGTGAATGTATTCACCCATATGTGACATGGAATCACACGAGGTGAATTTATTCACCCATATGTGATTTTACAAATATTTACAGATGTAGGGAACAGCTTCCCACCGACGTGACTCAACAATCTCATATCAAATCCTATGGGTGAATGTATTCACCCATATGTGATATGGAATCACACAAGGTGAATTAATTCACCCATACATGATATGGAATCACACATGTAGGAAACAAATTTCTACCAGTGTATAAATATTTGTAGAATCACATATGGGTGAATGTATTCACCCATATGTGATATAGAATCACACCAGGTGAATGTATTCACCCATATGTGATTTTACAAATATTTACAGATGTAGGAAACAGCTTCCCACCGACGTGACTCAACAATCTCATATCAAATCCTAGCTAAACATGATTGAAAATTAATTTATAATATTCCTTTGATTTTAAGGACTACAAAACCGACAACCAACAAGCTTAATCTTAATGAAAACCGCTTTCATTGAAGTGTTCCTCAAGGTCAACATCATCCTCTTCATCATGAAGGAAGAGTTCAACCACTTCATCCGCCAGGTCACCCACCTGACCCATGTCATCCTCCCCACGCACCATAAGTTGTTCAAACATTTCCAGCTCATCCAGTGGTGTTGCTTCTATATTCTGAGCTTTCACAATATGCTCCCAGGTTGATTTACCCCTACTTACCAAACTTTCCCAGCGCTGGATCAAAGAGCTAATTTCCTGTTCTGTTGACGTTGTGTGTTGATAGGTTCTACGGAGCAATTCCACAAGATTGGAATCCCATATCATCCAAGTTCTGCAATACTTCTGACGCAGCACATCATGCAATGATTTCAACACTGCCACATTCACTTCCCAAACATCTTTTGATATACGCTGTCC
>NW_006768854.1:47814-49766 GCF_000204055.1 Melampsora larici-populina 98AG31 | reverse complement strand
AAACGGATCCGTCTCATACCCCGCAGTGATAGCTTGAAGAGTCTCAGATCCAAGAGTAGGGCGAGATTCCGTCACAGCTGCCGCGTCCATACGTGATAAGGCGTCCGCGACAGAGTTATCCGCTCCCTGCAAGTATCTAAAATCTAGGTCGAATTGTGACAACGTCTCTAGCCAACGTGCTTGTCGGCGACTGAGGTTCCGCTGTTTGAGTAATTATGTCAGGGAGTGATGATCAGTCATCACATTGATTCGCAACCCAAGAAGAAAGAGCCACCATTTATTGAGAGCATGGACCACCGCTAACAATTCCTGTTCATGTACAGGATAATTGCGCTCCGCCCCCGTCATGGTTTGACCGTCGTAAGCAACCGGAGAAGCAGTTTCCCAGTCGTGACCCTGAAATAAAGCCGCACCTAGACCCTGCCCACTAGCATCAGTAAAAAGCCAAACCGGTTCATCCAATTCGTAATCCAGATTCCGTAAGACTGGCAGCGTAGTGATCATGCGCTTGATGTTGTTAAAAGCATCATCCTCTTTTGTAGTCCATTTGAAATCTTCCGGCTTGCGTTTAGAGCTGGTCAACGGCGTCAACGTGCTCACATACCTAGCCAAAACCTCAATAAACTTCTTCATCCACTGTACAGTCCCCAAGAACTCCTTGAGTTGTTTTGGATTCTTGGGAGACCGCCAGCTTGCCACCTTCTCCACCTTCTCTTCATCAGCACTAATCCCCTCCTCACCAATCACATGGCCAAGGAACTTTATTTGTCGCCGGAAAAGCTGAGTCTTCTTTGTGCCACAATAAAGTCGCACTGCTCGAAGGCGTTCCAGATCTTCACCTAAGTGATGCTCGTGTTCTTCCACTGTCTGAGAAAAGACCACAATATCATCCAAATACACCACATAAACTTTATTTACTAGGTCCCCCAGCGCCTCCTCGCACCGTTGCTGTTGCGTCGCCGGTGCGTTAGTTAACCCCATAGGCATCACAGCCCACTCGATAAACCCCACAGAGTCTTCATCCCGGTTAACGGTATGTCCTTCTCTTCCATCCTGGTTTGAAAGAACGTGTTGATTTGGTCAAGGGACGAATATATTTTGCCAGATCCTACAAGTCGAATTGCCTCATCCGGATTAGGTAGAGGTCCCCGATCTTTTACCGTATACTTATTCAAGGTTCTGTAATCACAGATGAGTCGAGGAAGCGCCGTTGGATCCTTCTTCGGTATAATCATAGAGGGTGACACATATGGACTTGAAGATTTACGAATCCGACCAGCCGCAAGATGTTGATTCAGCAGGTTCTTCCACACATCCAGATGCTTCCGTGGATAGCCGTATTGTCTGTCATTAATCTGAACATCAGGTTGAGTGAGGATAATGCGGTGTCGAATCTTACTTGATTCCGCTTGTAACTCAGTTGGGAAAGTCTCATCAATCTCTTCATCCACATCATACACTGCCGGCAATTCTTCTGGAAAAACGTCCTCAAATTCTTTTAACATAGCTACCTCTCTCATACTAAACTCATGCACTTCTTTCACTTTATCCAAATTTTGCAACACTGTATTTACCAAAATATCTCTCTTGTTCTTCAACTCACTATCCCTTGTCTTCTCATCAATCACACAATGTTCAAAAAACTTGTATCCATTCTTTTCACTTCACAGCAACCGTCGAGACAAGGATACATTTAGATGAAATTTAGAAAGAAAGGGCGCCCCTAGGATCACATCGTATTCCCCCCCCAGTGGCGCTATTTTGAAAGCTGTTGCCCCAAATGTAAATGCAGGGTGAGGAGCCTTGACGTGAGCAAATGTGAACTCTCTCAATATCACCTGTGTCGACTAGACCCTTTGGATATTATCCGAAGGAAAACGTGCAATTCCTAGCAGACATTTAGGGGATACAAAGTAGAAAGCCGGGCACGTGCCCAGGCATGTACCCCCAGT